>NC_139623.1:66256324-66373425 GCF_964638095.1 Poromitra crassiceps
GTAGGCGAAAACGCTTTCGCGCTGGCTCACAACGGTGGCGCACAACGGTGGGGGGTTCCAAAAATAGACTGGGTACATCACACTTTAAAACACGCAGCATGAAGCCCAGAATCGCACAAAGCTTCATCAAAGCTCTCAACCGAAACCCCAAGAAACGAGCGAGCCCCATCCAGACTCGCCCGCGGCCCGACGAGCAGCAGCAGCAGCAGCAGACAGGCAGCAGAAACTCGCTTGTGACACATCCGCTGCAGCCACGGAGGGAGGAGGAGAACACACACGGAGGGAGGAGTTTGAAGGACAGGGGGGTTTCCTGCTGTTATGGAGGAAATTACTGTTCAAAACTATTGTTTAGATGTATGATGTCTTATTGATGCCAAAAATAAATGGTTAAAGTGACTGTTCTATCGAATTTCACAAAAAGGCATTTATCTCCGCTTTAATTTTCAGACGCTGAAACCATGCTGTATTCAACTGCTAATGCCTACATAACTACTAACTCTACAAACTAACTCTTTTAGACAGAGAAAGCACACATTCTATTAGTTATTTTGAGATATTTTGTGTTCACAAAGGCCTAGCAGAAAATAATCCTCGGCTCTTGAAAGATGAGCCAGAATCCTCAAAAAAAAAACTTGGCAGAAGCTACCTACAGTAAAAAAAAACTGTTGGCAGTGAATGTGTTAACACACAATCGATCTTTAAACATTTATTTCAAAACATCATTGTAAAATTCAGGCCTTTAGCCAAAGCTTCAATAACAGAGCTCAGCTGACAGTTTAACCTGCAAATGAAAAATATAAAATGAAAAATACAATAGGCTACAGCACATAGGCCTAGCTCCCCCCCCCCTCCAGCCATTTGTTCCAGGCCAGTGAAGTCCCAACCCCAATATGAGCATGAGCATGAGCGCCTGGCCAATCCCGGCATAGGGGGGTTATGTTATAAGTGAATCTGTTTGTGTATGTATTTTGTATTTTGTGTGTTTTTTTATCTTTTTTTAGATCATGTTTTTGGCCGTGTGTGTGCTCGTGTGCGTGCGGCGTCTGTGTGTTCTCCTCTCCTAACGTGATATCTCAGGAACGCCTTGACAGAATTTCATCAAATTTACCTCAAATATCTACTTGGACTCAATGATGAACTGATTAGATTTTGGTGGTCAAAGGTCAAAGTTCAAGGTCACTGTGACCTCACAACCGCTCGTTTCATGCTCGTTAACACGATATCTCAGGAACGCCTTGACGGAATTTCATCCAATTGTCCTCAAAGGTCCACTTTGACTCGGAGATAAACTAATTAGATTTTGGAACCCCATTTCCAAACCCTTTAATGCAATATCTCAGGAATGCCTTGACGGAATTCAAAGTCGACTTGGACTCAAGCTTGAACTAATTACATTTTGGTGGTCAAAGGACAAAGGTTAAGGTCACTGTGACCTCACAAACGTCATTTTCAAGCTTGTAAAGGCAATATCTCAAGAATGCCTTCACTGAATTTCTTCCAATTTGCCTCTCAAACGTCCACTTGGACTCAAGGATGAACTGATTACATTTTGGTGCTCAAAGTTCAAGGTTACTGTGACATCACGACCGCTCGTTTCATGTTCGTTAACATGAGAACTCAGGAATGCCTTGACGGAATTTCATCCAATTGTCCTCAAACGTCCACTTTGACTCGGAGATAAACTAATTAGATTTTGGTGGTTAAAGGTCAAAGTTCAAGGTCATTCTGACCTCACTAACCCCATTTCCAAACTCTTTAATGCAATATCTCAGGAATGCCTTGACGGAATTCAAAGTCGACTTGGACTCAAGCTTGAACTAATTACATTTTGGTGGTCAAAGGACAAAGGTTAAGGTCACTGTGACCTCACAAACGTCATTTTCAAGCTTGTAAACGCAATATCTCAAGAAGGCCTTCACTGAATTTCTTCCAATTTGCCTCTCAAACGTCCACTTGGACTCAAGGATGAACTGATTACATTTTGGTGCTCAAAGTTCAAGGTTACTGTGACATCACGACCGCTCGTTTCATGTTCGTTAACATGAGAACTCAGGAATGCCTTGACGGAATTTCATCTAATTTGCCTCAAACGTCCACTTGGACTCAAGGATGAATGATTACATTTTGGTGGTCAAAGGTCAAGGTCACTGTCACCTCAGGAACGGCAATTTCAAGCTTGGTAACTTCAGTAATTTCAGTAACACATTACCTAATTTCTTCACATTTGGCTCAAACATCAAAGTCTTGACAGACATGCATGTCGACTGCTCACTTGTTGGCGGAGGCATATATCCGCGGTGCGGTCGTTCTAGTTTTAATCATGGACTGTATATATAATGGACATACAGTAGTGAGCAGATTGGGTTTTGATACCAGCAAATGAGGCTTGAATCTCCTGCTTCCCTTCGTTGATTGGACTAATGATTAATGCTAAACGGAAGTACGGGGCGAGGGGGCGGCTGCCGGGGAAGTGTCCGAATTTGTCTCACAGGCTTGAACTGACTGCCATCTTGTTGTTCGCTTCTGGTTGGTAGCTTGCTAGCTCACTATCTGGCTGGTTGCAGTGGTGAAATGGTCCAGAAAAACAAAATATATAATAACTTTTAGCCCGAATTAAGGTATGGCCGAGTAGCAGTCCAGCCAGCCGACCACCGTCTTGTTCGGGGCCTGGCCAAGAGAGCATGGTGTGGTGTGAGCCTCCAGCCTGCTGCTGCTAAGCCTCCACAAGGTAAACTGCTATTATACTCATTATATCTATGGGTAAACTCTTAACTTTATAACTGAGGTGGATTTGATCGTGACACTTGGTGCTCTGCTATGTTGGACTGTTGGAGTGATGCTCATGTTTGTAAGCTAACGCTAGCTCGACTGTAATCGAATCGAATCGGTGGCGTTAATAGTGATTAATATAACACGGTGTCGTTTGTTTCTTCAAGGGATGACCGCCGGAGTACCATGGAGCAGGAGCAGCAAAACACAACAGAGGCACATTGCCCCCTGATCAAAGGATTTTTGAAAATTAATGCTACATTTTAATACCCATTTAATACCTCATTATATAATTTTCTGCTCTCCTGAGATTATAATGGTAACATTAACATATTACTGTGAGAATATTGCTGATCATCAGTTGTTCAACCTAGATGCAATAACACAAGCCAAATGCTGACCATAGACTGTATAATGCTGACAGATTTGAGACTTTGAGAGATTTACTTTGAACCATTTTGTATATGTATCTGCCAGTGTGCTTTTGCCAATAAACATTGCCAACAAAGATAACCTTGTTGTGTAGGCTATGTACTAAGTAATCATGTACCCGAATGTACCGCAAATATCACAGAACGAGCCCATTAGTTGTCTGGTCAGAGCAGGCAGGTTGAGAAATAATAATTAGATGTGATATAAAGATATTTGATGTCGAGTGAACCAGCTTGGACCAGATGACAAGAGGAAGAAGAACGTGAAGATGGAGAACCAACCGACTGCTTCAAATCAACGAATGCTTTATATTTATTGAAATATGGTTATCTGTAACAATTCGGCATACATTACATAGGCTACACCATGCAACATATATTTCGATATAATTCAAACTTTAAGAATGGTTCCTTTCCCGCATGGTGGGATGGACTGCTGTGAAATGGTTACCTATATTTGTGTCAAGTGTTGCTTGGTGGATTATCTATATATGCCTTATTTACCAGAAGACATATTCGTGCAAGATCTTAGGCTATGTTGAGTTCTATCGATCCGATAAAGTATGTTTTCCAATAATCACATTAAATTGCTGAGCTTGGCGGATGGCTCAAGACAAGTGTGTATCAGCCATGGACTGTATATGTATCAGCTTTAAATGTTGAATACCATACAGACAAGCAAATTGAACGCAAGCAGCCCGCCGGCGCCCCCTGTGTGGCCCGCGATGGAATTGCCCAAAAAAAAAAAAGCAAGATACCCGCTGAATAAGTTTCCAAATGTTCATGTCATTCTGGCCAATACTACTTCTGTTATAGCATTTCAGTCTGGAATATGGAATATCTTTCAATAATCTTTATGACTAAAAGGCTAAAAGTAATCTAATGTGTAAGAACTTACTGTTCTACATTGAAGTAAACATTTAAATAATGAACGGGCCACTTACTGATACTTATGCTTAAATTATCCCACTCATATTCTGGTTTATTTCAAGAATAACATTTCGGCTAGTGGAAATTCTAATTGGCTGGTAACTTTAAAATCTAGCAGCCATATTGGCAGGTGGTCAAAAAAGTTAATTTCAAGCCCTGCAGGGAGAGCAGGTGGTGATATAGGAGTGAGTGAGAAAAGGATCAAATATTGGTGGTTAAGACTGAATAATGACATCACAACTGTTAATTAAAAATTAGTTATTCCTCTAAACCTGGCTTCATATGCCCCAAATTTTTCGCACTGGCGCCGTTCGGCCCTCAGCAAAATCTGGTAACGAGGATTTTTTTTGTGGCCCTCTCTATCATCAAAGTTGCCCATCCATGGGTTACGGCATGACAATATTTGTTCGGCCCCCGGCAACATTCTGGGTTCCTCATGTGGCCCCCCATGAAAAATAGTTGTCCACCCCTGATCTAATAGTTGACCAAACTGAACAATGTACCATAATAAGCATAACAGACATAGGCATATACGACTGTTACATTCATTATCAACACAAGAGGGTAACGTTATTAGTGGGGCTGGTGGCAATTTCTATAAATATAGCTAAATCTATTAGTTAGCCACATATAGCATCAAGCTGACGTTATAATAATGTGCAGTCTCACTGCAGCTAACTGCAGTCAGAGCCTTCTCCCCCGATACCGTATAATAGTTGACCAAACTACTTTAGGCATATTTACGACTGTTTGATTTGATTTGATTTGATTTGATTTGATTTATTTGACACATTTTCATAAAAAAACTTTACAAAAGTAAGGTGTAATAAAACTAGAACGACCGCAACGCGGACTTATGCCTCCGCCATTAGTTCATTCTGGAGTCCAAATCGCCATTTGAGGCAAATTGGAAGAGATTCCGTCAAGGCGCTCCTGTGATGTTGCGTTACAGAGCTTGGAAATTGGGTGTGTGAGAGGTCACAGTGACCTTGAACTTT
Organism: Poromitra crassiceps; assembly: GCF_964638095.1. NCBI lineage: Eukaryota > Metazoa > Chordata > Actinopteri > Beryciformes > Melamphaidae > Poromitra > Poromitra crassiceps. The sequence goes on from NC_139623.1 coordinate 66,261,453, forward strand.
GACCACCAAAATGTAATCAGTTCATCCTTGAGTCCAAGTCGATGTTTGAGACAAGTTTGATTAAATTCCGTCAAGGCATCCCTGAGATATCGCGTTAACAAGCTTGAAAATGGCGTTCGAGAGCTCACCTTGACATTTGACCACCAAAATCTAATCAGATCATCCTTGAGTCCAAGTCGATGTTTGAGACAAGTTTGATGAAATTCCGTCAAGGCATTCCTGAGATATCACGTTAACAAGCTTGAAAATGGCATTTGAGAGGTCACAGTGACCTTGACCTTTGACTTTTGACCACCAAAATGTAATCAGTTCATCCTTGAGTCTAAGTAGATGTTTGAGGCAAATTCGATGAAATTCCATGAAGGTATTCATGAGATATGGCGTTAACAAGCTGGAAAATGGCGTTTGAGAGGTCACAGTGACCTTGACCTTTGACCACCAAAATGTCATCAGTTCATCCTTGAGTCCAAGTCGATGTTTGAGACAAGTTTGATTAAATTACGTCAAGGCATTCCTGAGATATCGCGTTAACAAGCTTGAAAATGGCGTTCGAGAGGTCACAGTGACCTTGACCTTTGACCTTTGACCACCAAAATCTAATCAGTTCATCCTTGAGTCCAAGTCGATGTTTGAGACAAGTTTGATTAAATTCCGTCAAGGCATTCTTGAGATATCGCGTTAACAAGCTTGAAAATGGCGTTCGAGAGGTCACAGTGACCTTGACCTTTGACCACCAAAATCTAATCAGTTCATCCTTGAGTCCAAGTCGATGTTTGAGGCAAATTTGATGAAATTCCGTCCAGGCGTTCCTCAGATATCGCGTTAACAAGCTTGAAAATGGCGTTCGAGAGGTCACAGTGACCTTGACCTTTGACCTTTGACCACCAAAATCTAATCAGATCATCCTTGAGTCTAAGTCGATGTTTGAGGCAAATTTGATGAAATTCCGTCCAGGCGTTCCTCAGATATCGCGTTAACAAACATCGTACGGACGGACGTACGGACGGATGGACGTACGGACGGACGTACGGACGGACAACCCGGATCCATAATGCCTCCGGCCCGGCTATCGCCGGCGGAGGCATAAAAACAGTCAAGGATTACATAAAAAAGCTTACGCTTATTTCCATTATGGTCCTTGTTGGTAAAGGGGAAAGGGGAGAAGGGAGGCACAGATGTACTCAGACAACATAAGTTCAACACAATTCACTAGCAACACATAACATACATTAAACAATACAACTACCTTAAAACAGACCCCAGCCTATAACTAATGTCCCCCACTGAGCCATTTTTTCACATTTGTCTTAAATCTGCTTAAGTTACTCACTACTTTTATCTCTGTTGGTAAGCTGTTCCAGAGTACTGCAGCAGAGTAGACAAAAGAGTCCCTGTATACGTGCAAGTTGCACTTTGCTGGTACAATGTCAGTGGGGCTCCCTCTAGTGGAGTATGTGTGTGTGTCTTTAACCCTTTTAAAATAATCGCTAAAATAACTTGGGACTTCTCCATACACTGTCCTGTGTACCTGGCACAACTGTAACTGCTTCACCCTGTCTTCAACCTTGAGCCATTTGAGACTCTTGAAGTGAGAGGGCTCCAGGTGGGTGCGGGGGGGTAGCTTTAATATGACTCTGACTAGCTTATTTTGTGACGTCTGCAGTTTCTTCTTCAGGGATTCTGGGACACTGTTGAACCAGGAGGTGCATGCATAATCGTACAGACACTGTATTATAGCGCCTGCAAGTGTTTGTATGGTTTCTTGATTGAGGTATTTAGCTAGTCTGGCCATGAATCTGATCCTGCTGTTGATCTTGGCGAGGACTTTCAACGCCATACTCTCTCCTGATAGAGTGTTGTCCAGAACACAACCTAAATAATTAACTGAGAGTTTAGCAGAGATCTGTGTGTCTCCTACTTTTACTGCAAAGCCAGGGGATCTCCCTAATTTAATTTTGGTCCCGAACAAAATGGACTCTGTCTTTCCTACGTGAAGAGACAACTTGTTGTCGGCTAGCCAAACCCTGACCTTCTGCAGTTCTGACGTCAGCTGTTGTTCCACTGCACCCTTGTCTTTGTGAGAGACAAGCAGGGCAGAGTCGTCCGCGTACAAAAACAGGTCACATGAACATGCTGCTCTAAGGTCATTGATGTACAGGAGGAAGAACAGGGGCCCCAGCACACTTCCCTGTGGGACACCACACTCCACCACCCTTGGATTGGAGAATACTCCTTCCACCTCCACCCTCTGTTGTCTACCTTCCAGGTAAGAACTGACCCATTTTAGAGCCGTCTCGTTAAAGCCCATAGCTTTCAGTTTCATTGACAGGATCTTATGGTCTACCGTGTCAAAGGCTTTCTGGAGATCCAACATCACCATTCCACAGTACTTCCCTTTATCCACTTCCCCTCTAATGTGGTCTGTGAGATAAAGTAGACAAGTATCTGTGGAGTGGGATTTCCTAAAACCTGACTGGAACTGAAACATGAGACTATAGGTAGAAACGTATTGGTCTATCTGCTCATATATAATCCGTTCTATAACCTTTGATAAGACACTGAGGATGGACACAGGCCTATAATTTCCCTGATCAAGTTTACTTCCTTTCTTGTAGAGAGGCTTGACTCTTGCCATTTTCATTTCGCTTGGGAATGTACCTTTTTCAAGGGATAGATTGACTATGTAGGCTATACATGGGGAGATCAATTCAGCAGCATCCCTCAGGAACCTGGCAGGGATGTTATCAAGCCCTGTGGCTTTTGTGGTATCCAGCCTCTCAAGCTTCTCCTGCACAGCCTTTTCTGATACCTTCATAAATGCAAAGGCATCAGCTTGTACTCCTTGTTCCTGATAGAACTGCTGAACTTGACTCTCCCCATGGCACCCGGTCATAGGTGGCAGCTTATCTACCAGAGTCTTGGCTATGGTCGTGAAGTAGTTGTTCAAGCTGTCAGCTACTTCTTGCTTGTCTGCTGATATCCTGTCTCCTATTTGTAGACTAAGGTTAGCTGTTTTGGTCATTAACTTCTTGTTGGAGCCTACCTGTTTCAAAGTCTTCCAGATTTGTCTTGGATTATTTCTATGTTCTACTATCTTCTCATTGAAATATCCTTTTTTTGCTTCTTCAATCAACCTTTTTACTTTGTTTTTGTGTTCCTTAAAGTCGGAATAGGCTTGGCCAGTCCTGGTCTTTTTGAAAACTGAAAAATATTTGTTTCTCTGTTTAATGGCCTCTGATATATCCTCATTAAACCAGGGTTGAGTTCTCTGCTTTATTCTGACCGTTTTAATTGGGGCAACTGAGTCTACAACGTCCATGAACTTTGCCTTAAAGTACTGTATGACCAGGCTTTGTCCACTTCATTATGTAGCATGACCCTAGACCAGTCTATTATATTTAATCGCTCTGTGAATGCCACCTGGCTGTAGTTTTTCAGTGATCTTATTCTGACTGTGTTGTGGTCTCCAAAAACAGGTTTCTGCAATTTCCTTGTGCAATAAATACCATAGTGGTCACTAAGGGTAAATTCAATAACCCCGGAGTCTGCAATACGTGATTCATCCGACACCAATATTAAATCAATAATGGTTTGAGTAGTGGGACACACTCTAGTTGGCTTGTTGATGAGCTGCTGCAGATCAAACAATTTACAGAAAGAAACATATGACTTTAGACCAGCATTGTCTTCCTTCAGGGTGTCCGTGTTCAGATCACCAATCAAAATAACCTCCGCCTTCTCAAAGTCAGCGCATCTAGAGCACACATCCTCTAAAACTTCATAAAAGTTGTTCTGATCGGGTGGTCGATAACAGGCGCCGATTAAAATTGGTTTGCTCTTGGGTAGTAAAATATCCAGCCATACAGCCTCAATCTCATCGTGATTTAAATCGTGTTTTTCATTAAAACCTATGTCTGACCTCACGTAGACACAGACCCCTCCACCTTGCCTATTTCTGTCCTTTCTTACAACGACATAGCCTTCTATCTCAATTTCAGAGTCACTAACGGAGCTGTCGAGCCTTGTCTCAGTGAAACACATCACTTCTACCTTACGGCTGCTAGCCAGAAGCCGTATTTCTTCGATGTTTAGAAGTAGGCTTCTGATGTTGAGATGGAAAACGTGTAATCCTCTTTTAATAAAAACGTTGTCCAAATTCGGTTGGGCGTTTTCTTCACCGCTTGTGTCAGTCACCGTTCTTTCCGCGTCCTCCGCCTCCGGTCTCCGACGATCCGCTGAAACTCGCCCGGGTGTTAGTTGGTCGGCCCTGGTACGGCCTGTAACACTGGGCTGAGTCGCCTTGTCGTCTCCGGTCTCCGATGCACGCAGATGAGGCAGATGATCACATACGCCCGGGAAGGTGGGTGCGGTGGGTGCTGCTAAAACTACTTCCAGGGCCACTGGATGATCATCGTGAGAAGATGCATGTTGGTCAATATAATCAGGTGGATGGAAGAATGAGTCACTGAACTGAGGGAGCACACATGGTGGGCAGTACCAGGAGTCATCGGATGTTGCTAGGGTGTCATACTCCTGTTTGGTAATGTCAATGCATTTGGTGTGAAACCAGGAGTCACATCCATCACATTGAATGCCTCTCTGGTTAGCTCGAACACCACGTGAGCAGTGGCCACATGGGTCTGTGATTGGGCCTGGGTTGCTGGCAATGTCCCCACTCAGTACTAGGATCATCAGCATGAAGTGGACAGATGTTTTAATCTTTCGCATAATCAGTTTGGTTTTCTTTTTGGTCGGGTATTGTTCAGTGATGTTGTCGAGGTACAACAAGCACAGGTTCACAGCCTTATGTGGTGGAAGAATGGGCCCCATGTCCATGTTTGCCAGGGTTTTTGTATTGTTACTTTGGTTATGAACAAACAACCCATGCTGACCAATCATCCATTGAAAGACAATGACACAAAGTATAGAGAACATAGCTCCTAGGGCAGCCATATTTTGCAAATTGGTGTTAGTGAATGAAAAATAAAACAAAAATAAAATAAAAAATAAAACAAATTAATTAAGTCCAATAAACTTTGGATGTTGAAGGCTTGGAGACATTCTCACACATAAGCAATGCTTGCTGGTGTAGATATTCCCAGATACTTCACCAATGTCTACAGGTGGATAGTAGAGGGCAGTAGATCTTCAGATCCGACTGGGTCTTCAGCCCTTAGGCCTGGCAGGTAGTGGCTGTAGCCTGGTGACAGCTGGGCTGAGGCCTGGTGGTAGCTGGGTTAGCCTGGTGGTAGCTAGTAGGCTGCTGAAGCTACAGCAGAGGCAGTAGGCCGAGGTTTAGTCAATCCACTGGATATCAGGAATTACCAACACCATCCGAGACTGTTGTCTGGTTTTCTACTTAGCATGTTGTATGGTGTCCAGTAGTACACTGAATTAAAAACATTGAGACTTAAAAATATAAAAGTAGAGTTAAAAAAAGGCTAGAGTGTCAGGAGCTTCTGTAGAGACAAATGCAGAGGATGCATTTCCTCATGAAATCATGGATCCTGGAGCCATTTTTTCGGGGTGAAAAAATACATATAGTCCTTAGGCATTGTGATCGGACCTTCCGTTTCCCAGAAAATGTAAACAACAGGTTACATTCGTTACATTCATTATCAACACAAGTTAGTGTTATTAGTGGGGCTGGGTGGTAATTTATATAAATGGTAAATGGCCTGCATTTATATAGCGCTTTTATGCGTGATTTCTAACCCCACATAGGATAAGCAATAACCACGCCCTGTGGCGCCGGGATTGGCCAGGAGCATTGAAGCTTGGGACTAAAGCACCTGGGGTTTTTCATCTTTTAAAATAAAGATGTTTAAAAAACTATTGCTTGTTACATTTTCAGTGCTGTACCTTTTCTCTGGGTAAGAATTGAGCTTGAAATTAACGATATGATACATTATATTATGAGCTATGAACGTGAACACAACACCGTTTATATTATTGCATGTTTTTGTAGATTGTGTACATTGTGTAGATTACAATTATTATGCTTATTATTATTATTACTATGCTAAGGAAGGTAAGTGACCATAATTCATTTCAATGTCCGCTCTCAATGTCCGCTCTCGAAATCGCTGTCCGTTCTCAAGAGCTATTCAGTTGGTTCATGAAATCGCTGGGCTGCATGCCCTCCAGTGTTGCTCCTGGCCAATCCCGGCGCCACAGGGCGTGGTTATTGCTTATCCTATGTGGGGTTAGAAATCACGCCGCTTTTATCCAAAGTGCTTTACAATCAGTAGGTAGGCTACATTCACCCATTCATACACCGATGGTGGCAAGCTGCCATGCAGGGTGCTGGCACACCATCAGGAGCAATTTGGGGTTCAGTATCTTGCCCAAGGACACTTCGACATGCAGACTGGAGGAGCCGGGAATCGAACCACCGACCTCTTTCATCCAAAGCGATTAGTGACAACCCGCTCTACCTCCTGAGCTAGAGCCGCCCATAAATATATCTAAATCTATTACTTAGCCGCGTATAGCATCAAGCTAACGTTATAATAGGCAGTCTCACCACCGTAGCTAACTGCAGTCAAACAATAATGTTCCATGACCATAAGCATAACGGTAGTAATGTTAGGCATTTGCAACTGTTGCATTACTTCACACAAGATGGTAATGTTTGAGTTTCTGACCAGGTGGTAAATCCATTAGCAAGCAGCTAACGTTATCTGGTCAAAACCACATTACAGCAGCTACAAGCAGCAAGGTCCCTCCATGAACCGAAAACACGCAGCCCCGACTCTAGTTTCCCCCCGATGTCGGTCTATAACGACAAACGTAACGTTAGCCACTTCCTGTTAGCCGTCTTCTTCGTTGGTATTTCCGCTGGAGCCATGAGGACAAGAGGCAGGCTCGTGAACGCGCAGAACGTCACATCCGCCAAATTTGCCGGGAAAGTATAACCTGTGGCCAGCATGAAAATCCTGCAATATCTTTGCAATGGGTGAACGCAGAGAGACGTGGCTGGGCTAATTTTTTAAGTTACGGAACGGCGCATTCACTCATTGGTAATAGAAAACACGTTGTGAACATTTATTTTCCGGCCAAACTTATGGATAGGACCTTTAAAGGGATAGTTCAGTTTGTTTGAAGTGGGGTCCTATGAGGTACTCTCATACAGTCAGTGCACTGGATAAAGCACTCTGGACGCATCGCCCACCGAGATAGGAGAACTGCACTCCAGCTGCAACAGGCACAGAGAGCTGTCTGCTGAGTGTGATGGGGGCCAAGAGCAAAAACATACAAAACAACAGAAAAAATACATGAAATGCTTCCATACTGCTCACCTGGCATAATGCAAGTCTCCCACAAGCCCTGAGATGCCAAGTTGACTTGAAAAGATGTAATTTACACCCTGTTTTTAGCTGAAATCGTCACTGTAGCAAGGTTGTACCCTAGTTGTTGAACTTTCAGCTGCTAGCTCCAGTGACGATTTCAGCTAAAAACAGGGTGTAAATGACATATTTTCAAGTCAACTTGGCATCACAGGGCTTGTGGAGACTTGCATTATGCCAGGTGAGCAGTATGGAAGCACTTTATGTATTCTTTCTGTTGTTTTGTATGTTTTTGCTCTTGGCCCCCATCACACTCAGCAGACAGCTCTCTGTGCCTGCCGCAGCTGGAGTGCAGTTCTCCTAACTCGGTGGGCGATGCGTCCAGAGTGCTTTACCCAGTGCACTGACTGTATGAGAGTACCTCATAGGACCCCACTTCAAACAAACTGAACTATCCCTTTAAGAGTTCTAATTGTATTCAACATGCTTGGTTTTGTTTTTGTTGAAACTTTGTCTCGTGAGCCATCTGGCAGAGAATAAGTGTTGAAGTGCCAATTTTGGACATAGGCTTGCGACGCAGACAATAGCTCATTAGCATTGTGTGTGTATGTTGGCTGTCGAGCAACATAACCCTGGGTGTCCTCTCCTCTGCGTCTCAGGAGACACGGAGTCCAGCCCTCCTATATCTCCCCCTCTCTGAATACCTGCTTGCATAGCAAAGAGAGATAGCATATGTCTCATTTTCTCTAGGGCTCCTCAACCGGACGTGGCTTCTGGCGATGCATCACCAGCAGGTTCATAAGGTCCAGCATTTCTCCTGGCGTTCCCTCGTTCTTACCCCCCCCCTCCATCCTCTCTATGTAATCGCCTCACCGCAGCCTGCTATCGCTCAGTGCTCCTGTCACCTGTACCCTCCCCACCCTCCTCTTCACTCAGCCTTAGCTGCTCTTTGCTTCCAACCCTAATCATCCCCTCGCTCTCCTCCTCCTCTCTTCTACACTATCTCATAGGAGTTTTTTTTTTTTTTTTTTACCCTTCCTCACTGGTTTTGTGTCACGTTCTTACTGGTGGCTCATCTAGAAAACCATTAGCACGATAGAGATCACCTACTTTACACACTAGGTGGATTCTCTCAGTGAAGATTTCTAATGCATCTAGACCAGCCATTCCCAACCTGTGGGCTGGGTCACTGCCCCCTGGTGGGCAGTGAAGGTATACCAAGTGGGCTGCCAAATCATTTGCAAAACATTATAATCTCCAAGAAAAAAGTAATGATGATGATGATGATGATGATGATGATGATTATTATTATTATTGTTATTACTGTATTATTATTATTAAATGTATCATTGTCATTTAATTTGAAATCAATTATTTGCAATCTTAGCCTATTGCAGACAGCCCCTCACTTTTACTTTCTGATTTCTGTGTGGTGCTGATGCACAGCTCCTTTCATCGTTAAAATAAAAAGTGCTCTGAGAAGGCATTATTTGGCCTCCGTACTGTTTACGGTCAGATACGCGGGCCGCAAAAATCTTTCAGATTTTCATGTGGTGTCCAGACTCAGCAATAGCGAGCACACTCAATCCAATGAGAAAACTTAGGTGCAGGGCCAACAAAGAAGATTAAAAAAGATAACAGGCCAGCACACTAAAATTTCCTTTTTTTAAAGTTTAATGAGTCATCTGGGACAGACAGCCATAGGCGATTGTACGTTGGTGCACCGGATGCACGTGCAACCCCTAGTGGCCAGATGATTTTTTATTTTATGTTGACATATAAACGATAGTTGATGAGGGCCGGCTCACCCTACAGGCGAAGCAGCCTCCTGCTTGGGGCGTCAGTTCGGCTAGGGCGCTCTGTAACCCTCACAAAACAACAACAAACAAACCATGATCGCTGGGCACAGATGCAGAACGCTGCATACAGGGTTGGACATGGTTGTTTGTCTGTTGCACTCTTAGGGGAGAGCAGAGCAAGGAACTAACCATTCTACACTAAAACGGATATTAGTGTGATGGGTATATATACCAGTCATAGTCTATTTTTTTTATTTGTCTTCATTGAATGTTCCAAAACTGCATGTTTAACTAAGAATAGGCTAATGATTATTTCCACTCACCACTTATTTAATGTGGTTACTTTACTTTGTGGTCAAAAGTTTGGAAGGAACAATGCATGCTGGGGGATATGCAAATGTGTTTGTCCAATGGGTCCAATGGCATTGCTCTCTGTCAGAACTTGCATGGATGTCCTGATGTTGGTTTAGTAGCAAAAGTAAGTTAATAACAAGTAAGTTAATAGCAGCATTCACTATAGACTATATAGTGAATGCTTTCCACAAAATCATGAACAATGAAGAAAACCAGAAGGAATACAGTTCCACTTTTACCAAATAAACCAAAATTGATGTTCTGCGACAAGTTATATCTAGCCTCTTCATTTTGCTCTCAGACTGCACCAGATTAATGCATTTTACTTTAAAATGTACAAAATGTCTTTGTCCAGGGGGAAAACAGCCCCCCCTAGATACCCCCCAGTCGGAGTCCTCTTACCTTCTTGGTGGTGCAACCCCTGTTTGGAAAGCCTAGAATCGCCTATGTAGACAGCAGCAATGGACGTTTCAGCCAAACGGCCTTCTTCAGCATTGTCAACACTGCTATCTGTCCCAGATGACTTTTGAAAGGACATTTTAGTGTGCTGGCCTGTTCTCTTTTTTAATCATATTTTCAAGTGGGCCATGAGTGGAAATATGAACCCTAGCTCAATATTGCATGTTTGGGGGCTTCCTTTACCTTCTGGAACTGCTAGTTTCAGAAAGACCTTTTAGGACATTTTTAATACTATGGAATTTAACCAGTAAAATAAAGAAACAAACCTGAACCAACCTATTTTTGACTGAACATTGCTAATGAATGTTGTAAAACTATAAATGGGTAATATATGAAAAGGGACACTTGGAAATAAATAAATAGTAGAGAAACAGAATACCGACTTACGGTTATCCTACTTTGACTTTTCTGACTTTGAGCACATTGTATGAAAGTTACTTTTGTCCTTTCAACAGGTGGTGGGTGAAGGGTGAGGTGTGTTGTGCCAAAAATACAACTGGAAAAACTATTGGCGAGTGTGAATTAACTTGTGTTGGAGCTGGGGCCAGCTGGACAGGATTCTGCTGTCAAAAAGAGCCGAATGTATGAGTGCCAAGTCAGTGCTACATGTCCCATTCACATCTTTTAATGGAACTACATCATTCATGGGATTTGCTTAATTTCCAGAGAGAGAGAGAACATACCGTAACAGACCTAATAACTGTATTTATGACATTTTAAGGCATGAAATTCAGATCATTTAGGACTTCTTTCAGGCTTTTTAACTCATTCATGGCCAGTTTAGGACTGCCAATATTTAGCACAGGCCAAAGATTTTCATAATTGTTGGTCATCTTTCAAGACCCACAGTAAATTATCTATTAGCACCAAAGTGATTTGCAATACCTCAAAATGAAGATGTACATCTCTGGGTTCAGGTGGGTTCAAGTGAGTTTTTAGCATGTTCTGTACTCTACTTATAGCCATTTATATACACCCTGTTTTCACCCAAAAGGTCTCCCTGAGAAAATAAACAGGAGAAAAGGCAATTTTTGTAAAAGGGCACAATCTCAGGCAGAACTCGCTCTCAATTCTTTTATTTTGAACTGTATTGACATCAGACATGTAAATATTATTCGTTAGGACACAAATGACAAAAAAAAAAAATATATATATATATATATATACACATGAAGTGCTTTTTTTTTACATTCAACAATACAGTTTACTCGGTGTGAGTGAGTGTGCAGACAGACACACAGACAGACAGACAGACAGACAGACAGACAGACAGACAGACAGACAGACACACCGACAGACAGACAGACAGACAGACACACACACACACACACACACACACACACACACACACACACGATCCCCCTTTTAGATTTCTAACCCCACATAGGATAAGCAATAACCACGCCCTGTGGCGCTGGGATTGGCCAGGAGCAACACTGGAGGGCACGCAGCCCAGCGATTTCATGAACCAACTGAATAGCTCTTGAGAACGGACAGCGGGCTGCTGTGACTGCCGCTTCTGCCTTGTTAGCTGTTTGTGTGTTTATTTTGTTTTGTTCTGGTCCACCCGTCCTCGTCCATGTCTCCCTGTCATATCCTCCCTGCTATTTGATCGTTCCCGTTTTCCCCTCGGCTATTCAACACGTCCTCACCGCCCTCGCAAACTGATCGATCATTTCCTCATTCCTCCGATGATCAAACACATCTCTTGATTACTTTCTCCCGTTTTCTCCCGGCTGGCACAGAGGAAGGCGACTCCAGCTCGTGCAACGCGTTTCAATGGCGTTTCTCCTGTCTGCACAAGGAAGCGTTACCCGTTTTCTGTTTTTCCTCCTGCTCAATTTCAAAACAACAGCTGCGGTATGTGTTTGTTCACGTGTTGTCTTAGATGCTAGGGACCTGATACTATGTCAGAGGCTGGGGAAGTGTTTGAACTACGCGCTGCAGTAATAAAAACAAAAACACGTCAAACACGTCATTGGCCCTCTGGGCTATTCCTGATAACACGTCAAAGACGTCTTTGGCCCTGAATGAGTTAAGGATGAATGTTACCCTGCTGCTTCTGCTTGGAAAATAATCTATGATTATAATGGTGCAAATGCACTTGTTTTACAGTACTTACTAAGAAAACAAATCAGTCAGTCACATTCATTGAACTGCCTTGTTGAATGATACATGGCAATTTGAGACAATGGTTTGACTTCAATTGCCTCATGACAGTTTGAGACCACTGCTTCATTTTTAACTAGACAGTGCAACAATATGAGCCAGCGTTAACAAGCTTCAAAATGGTGTTCGAGAGGCCTATCTATTTCTTTTTATACGAGAGGCCACAGTGACCTTGACCGTTGACCTTTGATCACCAAAATCTAATCAGTTCATCCTTGAGTCAAAGTCAACGTTTGAGCCAAATTGGAAGAAATTCCAACAAGTCGTTCTTGAGACATCGCATTAACGAACTTGGGAATGGCGTTCGTGAGGTCACAGTGACCTTGAACTTTGACCTTTGACCACCAAAATGTAATCAGTTCATCCTTGAGTCCAAGTTGACGTTTGAGGCAAATTTGATGACATTCCATCAAGGCGTTCCTCAGATATCACGTTAGGAGAGTCTAATTCACAAGCATGCCTCAGAGGACTTCATAGAAATAGCTAGTTGACACAACAGTAGCAATTAAATTAGTAATAATAACAAGATTGAACAATCATATGATAGAGAAAGGCAGAGAGAAAGAGAGAAAAGGGGGATGGAATGTGGGGGAGGAGAGAACAGGGACGGGAGGACATGGAGGGAACATGGGAATGTGGAGGAGGGGAGAGCAGGGAAAGGGAGGAGGTGGGGGGGAGCAGGGGGGATGTGCATGGGGGAGGAGAGATCAGGAAAAGGGAGGAGGTGGGGAGGGAGAGCGGGGGGTATGTGGGGGAGGAGAGATCAAGAAAAGGGAGGAGGTGGGGAGGGAGAGCGGGGGGTATGTGGGGGAGGAGAGAGCAGGGAAAGGGAGGAGGTGGGGAGGGAGAGCAGGGGGTATGTGTGGGAGGAGAGAGCAGGGAAAGGGAGGAGGTGGGGAGGGAGAGCGGGGGGTATGTGGGGGAGGAGAGAGCAGGGAAAGGGAGGAGGTGGGGAGGGAAGAATGGGAAATGTGGTGGAGGAGAGAACAGGGAAGGGGAGGAGCAGGGGAAGTGGGAAAGAGGAGAGTGCAGGGAGAGGAGAGGAGAACATACACACACACAAGCACACACACATCAAAAACATGATCTACTCCCAGCGATTCTCGCCTGGCGGAGATAATATTGGCAATAATAATGGCACCCTTGTTTCCCCCCAGCGGGCCCCGAGGGTGTGTTGTTTAAATTTGAATGTCAGGGTGGACGTGGCTTTGGAAACGCCCCTGGATCTGGAAGATGAATCATGTCCTTGCGATTAAATCTGGTCTCTGCTGGATTGCTTATATGAGAGCCACTCTTACACCATTTAGTGCACTTTTATCTTGGAAAACACCCACAGAGAAAGGGGCTACGACGCTGTCATTTCACACAAAGGGAGACAGCACTAGAGCCATTATAGAGCACTCAACACTCAAGGCATGGGCTTCTGTGACATGAATAAATAATTAAGATATATTTTGTGTTTGTGCATGTGTGTGTGTGTGTGTGCGCGTGCGTGCGTGCATGCATGCGCACGCGTGTTTTTCGTGTGTGTGTGTGTGTGCAAATGCATTTGTACCAGTGCCCAATTCAGCCTCCCTCTGTTTGAAGCCTATGCGGAAATTGCATTCTTTCAAATGGCCAGTGGGGGGCGCAGTTTGTATAGCACTACCCAGGAACATGCATACAACACAATGGGAAACGAGACATCTTCTCTCTCAGTCTGTGTCTTAAATAAACACTTTACCAAATGAGTTTATGGTCTGAAAAAAAAGTTATACCCCTATTTCGAGGAAAATAGACGATATACATTGGATAATAAGAACAGTGATACTTCCGATAGGTAGAGGCAGCAATGTGCCACAAGGCATCAAGGCCCCTATCTTCCCACTGGCCTTAGGTGCTAAAACTGGCATTAAACGCAAAAAACGTGCCTTACGCCTGCCTCGGGAAGATAGCATCATGGTTTTATGCCCCGAAATGCGCTTTACGTCGAAGAGGCGTGGCGCAGTGCCAGAATAGGCCAGAATGGGCATTTCGGCCTTAAATACCAGCCTAACGCTATCTTCCCCCCTGGCGTTAATTTAGCGTTTAGCGCTTTTCAAAACCAGGCCTTATTCAGTGTGCCGGAGATATGACTGTGCGTAATTGCGCACAGCTCTCCTCTGCCATCTCACTCTCTCTCCCCCTCTCTCTCTCACTCCCTCTCTCTCGCGCATCAGACAGGCACAATGACGGAAGAAAAAAAAGTTGTTATACTGTAGTTTTGAGCCCCTGTCATTCAGAGGCTGTTGCATCATCCTACCTGTGCAGTGGGGGAGAAGAAAAGGTAGCAAGAGAAAACGATATCATTCTGCCCAAACTTTCACCAATCTAATCTCATCATGACATCCAGCCAGGGATAGGCTATATTTTTTCTAGCCGATGCGTTTAGAACATTCTTTTCACTTTGATCTTGCTATAGCGTATTTACATGCTTGCGGTATTTAAACTGCAGTTAGATTGGTTTGAGAAGCATAATAATGTGGAATTATATATATGGAGACAGACGGGGATGAAAGAGGGAGGGGGGAGCTCAGAGCGCTTTGGTCGGGCTTTTCTGAGCGGATTGGATCGCTCCGTGGAATGGAACCTGAAAGGGACATTGTGATTTGTTTACTGCACTTATCCAATGAGCACGGTGTGAATAATTCTACGCTTGAAAAGTGCTTAAAGCAGCGTGTAGCGCTGACAGGAGAATAGGCAGTGCGCCGGTCCACGCCCACTAATATGCGCTGCGCCTGGCGCTAAGCGCTCATTTAAGGCCGGTGGGACGATAGAGGCCCTAGTCTGCGGAAAGCAACATGAATAAGAAATTTGTTAGCAACCTAGCAACCAATGCTAGCAGATAGCAAGTTTAGCAAACTATCAGAAAATAGCGTTACTTTATGATATTTTAATAATGTTAGTAGACACACGTAACTGTATAGATACCATACATGTAAAGTGTGTAGCTACGTAAATGGTCTGCCCATGTTATACAGTAAGCGTCACAAGGTTATGTAACGTGACATAACATCACAAGCGCGATCAAATCCACCTCAGTTATAAAGTTCAGAGTTTACCCATAGATATAATAAATAAGTATAATAGCAGTTTACCTTGTGGAGGCTTAGCAGCAGCAGGCTGGATGCTCACACCACAACATGGTCTCTTGGCCAGGCCCCGGACAAGACGGTGGTCGGCTGGCTGGACTGCTACTCGGCCATACCTTCGGGCTAAAACGTATTATATATATTTTTTTTTCTGGACCATTTCACCACTGCAACCAGCCAGCTAGCGACCTAGCAAGCTAGCAACCAGAAGCGAACAACAAGATGGCAGTCAGTTTAAGCCTGTGAGACAAATTCGGACACTCCCCCGACAGCCGCTAGGGGCAGCCGCCCCCTCTCCCCGTACTTGCGGTTAGACATTTAAAAAATAAAAGGCATAGGGAACTTGCTTATGAATTTGCTTATGAACTGGTGGCTAAACTCGGGGCTGCACCTGTCAAGTCTGCAGGGGCTTGTTAGCCTTGGTTCACACCGGATGCTATTCAGATCAGAGCTGAAGCTGTGCTGAACAGAAGATGAGTGTCACGCTAACCTGCTCACACAAGAAGCACCCTCTTTTCCTCAGCGGCTGGCTCGGCGCTGCCCTCCCCTTGGCCACAACTTGCATTGACTTCATGCCTAGCAGCTGGGGTTCAGCGCGCTGCACGCTTGGAAAATAGAACAGAAGCCTGAACCATCGCTTCAGCGCAGCTTCAGCATGGCGTGGCGTGCGGCTGGTGTGAACGGTCTCGCCTGTTAACAAGGACCTCAAAATGAAACTGCCTGACTTCAGGGTTGCTTCAGCGTGGCTTTGGTGTATGGTGTGAACGAGGGCTTAGAGAAGTGTTCAGGTACACACAAGAAAATAAGTCTCTGTGATAACTTCCAAATTGAGTAACAAACAATTACATCACAACATATTAATTATTAAAACAGACAGGTGGTGACAATAATAAATTCAGTGCACATTAAATAATAGCAAGATGGCTAACAATGGAATAATGCATGGAGCAGGTTATTGTTGTTGCTAGCTTAATGTTAGCTGAAAGCTCATCCTCGTGGTGTAGCTGGCTAGAAAGTCTAATTAATTCTGTTTTGTTTCAGTGCATATTGTCTATGTTGCTGGGAGAGCTGGCTGTTCACAGCTAAATATGTTGTTTGTTATCAGAATAAATTCAGATTGGAGCCAAAAAGTCATCCTTAACACAACACAAGAGAGAGGGAGTGCTGCTACACAACATACAATGGGTACAATGACAACTTATCACATTATAACAGTGATTATAATGCATTATAAAACTGATTATAATGTATTACAACTACGAGAATTATAATACACTATGATCCTTGTCAGGAAAAATGTCTGAGTGACCAGCAATTATAATGTATTATAATACTTGCCCTTTATAAGTCATTATAAAATGCTTAATAATGTGTTATGATTATAGTTATAAAGCATGAACAAATTTTATGCGTGCTTATGACTATAGTTATACAGTGCTATATGCAGATTATAATGCATTATAAGTATGTTTATAATGCGTTATAGACATGGGCTTCAAAGTGTTACGAACATAACATTTAGTTTTTACAAGACAACCATTCAATAGGACCAACTTAAACTTGGGTAATCTCTCGAGACAGACTTTGGACTTGCATCAAAAATCTGTCTGCACGCTCTGTGAAAAGCTGTGGAGAAAAGGGTGCAGGCTCGCAGGGTGCACTTTACCCGATCAAAATGGAGTGGGGAATGACCAGTGTGTAGTCAAAACTTACCTTAACTTAACTTAACTTTCAGCGAGTAGCACGTTGCTACTTGCTACTTGCAACGAGCTAGAGTTGTTATTGTTGTTTCATAGCGAAGGAAATCCATAAATGGTCAGAGCCGGGCGGTTGGAGCCAATGGCAGAGCTTGCAGGGAACGGAAAGTGATTTTCTTCCGCTGCCGACCACACCTCTTGAGTTCCTGTTGCACCACATTGAAACAAGGCTGCCCCCAGAGGCTAGAGAAAAAAATTGGGTAAGCCAGAGCCAGATTGGGTAAGGGGTAACTACAGGTCACATGTCACATGTGCACACATTAAGGGGTAACTACAGGTCACGTCAAAGAGAGAAAAATAGATAGAAATATAGCCGCAAGCGGCGATGGGCAGGGTTCAAGCCTTGCGCAGATGACAAAGCTTCTGATTCTGACTAGGACATCCTCCTTGATATATCTAACAAGTTTCGCGATCATTGGACAAACAGGTGTGGAGTTACAGCATTTCTTATGTTAAGCCACGCCCATTTCTGGCGTTTATGGCGCCCCCTTTTGGTCGAATTGCACAAAATTCGACACACATGGTCTAGGATGGTCTCCGAAGACCTCCTGCAAGTTTCGTGAAGATTCCTTCATCGGTAATGAAGTTATGACAATTTAGCTGATAGGCCACGCCCTCTCACAAATTTAACGATCAATATCTCAGAAACTTAAGTAGATTTTCAAAAATCCAAAAAGCACGATTGTAGAGCTTGCTCCAAAGATGCTTCTGGCGATGTTGGTGCAAATCGGTCCAACGGTCTAGGAGGAGATGCAAAAAATGTGTTTTCCAAACTTTTCCAAATATCTCAAAAACTTTCCAGGCGGACCTTGAGGAAACTGGGGGGTACTTTGAAGAGCAGGATCACCTGAACATGTGGAAAAAAGTTTTTTGAAAATCGGACTAACGGCGTGGAAGTTATGGCCTTTCAAAGTTTGAAATTTTAACCCCTAATTATAGCGCCCCCATAAGGGGCCGATTCACAAAATATTTCTGGAGCATCTAGGAACCAACCATATCTGTCAGTGGGCCAAATCTCATGTCTCTGCAGTATACCAACTCACGGGAATTTGCAATGAGGCAGAGAGGAAAAGAAAAAATAAACCATAATATAGCCGCAAGCGGCGATGGGCGGGGTTCAAGCCTTGCGCTGATGACAAAGCTTCTGATTCTGACTAGGACATCCTCCTTGATATATCTGACAAGTTTTGCGATCATTGGACAAACAGGTGTGGAGTTACA
This sequence comes from Poromitra crassiceps, assembly GCF_964638095.1. NCBI lineage: Eukaryota > Metazoa > Chordata > Actinopteri > Beryciformes > Melamphaidae > Poromitra > Poromitra crassiceps. Next base: position 66,279,611 of record NC_139623.1, read on the forward strand.
GCCTTTTTTATGTTAAGCCACGCCCATTTCTGGCGTTTATGGCGCCCCCTTTTGGTCGAATTGCACAAAATTTTACACACATGGTCTAGGATGGTCTCCGAAGACCTCCTGCAAGTTTCGTGAAGATTCCTTAATCGGTCATGAAGTTATGACAATTTAGCTGTGAGGCCACGCCCTCTCACAACTTTAACGATTGATATCTCCGAAACGAAAGGAGATTTTCAAAAATGCAAAAAGCACGGTTGTAGAGCTTGCTCCAAAGATGCTTCCTGGCGATTCTAGTGCAAATCGGTCCAACGGTCTAGGAGGAGATGCAAAAAATGTGTTTTCCAAACTTTTGCAAATATCTCAAAAATTTTCCAGACGGACATTGAGGCTCCTTATGGCAAACTTGTAGAGCAGGTTCACCTGAACATCTGGAAAAAAAAAGTTTGAAAATCGGACCAACGGCGTGGAAGTTAAGGCCTTTAACGTAAAACCATCGATTATAGCGCCACCTTCAGGCCGATTCGAAAAATCTTTTTTGAGCAGCTACCTGCCAACAATATCTGTCATTGGGCCAAATCTCAGGTCTCTACCATTTACCAACTCACGGGAATTTGCGTCGGGGCAGATGGAAAACGACAACGATAATAATAAATATAGCCGCAAGCGGCGATGGGCGGGGTTCAAGCCTTGCGCAGATGACAAAGCTTCTGATTCTGACTAGGACATCCTCCTTGATATATCTGACAAGTTTTGCGATCATTGGACAAACAGGTGTGGAGTTACAGCCTTTTTTATGTTAAGCCACGCCCATTTCTGCCGTTTATGGCGCCCCCTTTTGGTCGAATTGCACAAAATTTGCACACATGGTCTAGGATGGTCTCCGAAGACCTCCTGCAAGTTTCGTGAAGATTCCTTAATCGGTCATGAAGTTATGACAATTTAGCTGTGAGGCCACGCCCTCTCTCAACTTTAACGATCAATATCTCTGAAACTAAAGTAGATTTTCAAAAATGCAAAAAGCACGGTTGTAGAGCTTGCTCCAAAGATGCTTCCTGGAGATTCTAGTGCAAATCGGTCAAACGGTCTAGGAGGAGATGCAAAAAATGTGTTTTCCAAACTTTTCCAAATATCTCAAAAATTTTCCAGGCGGACATTGAGGGTCCTTATGGCAAATTTGTAGAGCAGGTCCACCTGAACATCTGGAAAAAAAAAGTTTGAAAATCGGACCAACGGCGTGGAAGTTAAGGCCTTTAACGTAAAACCATCGATTATAGCGCCACCTTCAGGCTGATTCGAAAAATCTTTTTTGAGCACCTACCAGCCAACAATATCTGTCATTGGGCCAACTTTCAGGTCTCTACCATTTACCAACTCACGGGAATTTGCGTTGAGGCAGATGAAAAACAACAAGAATAATAATAATAATAATAATAATAATAAACCGGCACAAAAACAATAGGGTTTCAGCCCCTTCAGGGCTTGAACCCCTAATAAACCGGCACAAAAACAATAGGGTTTCAGCCCCTTCAGGGCTTGAACCCCTAATTAAGTCTCATGCAAATGGAAGGGTAGATCTGCTTCTCTGTGTGTGCCACTTGTTATTTGTGGGGTGCATGCGGATCAAATTTACAAAAGATGATTTGCTAGTACTGAGACTGCAGTAAAAAATCTCTGATATCATCTGACTTTTAGTTCAAAGTCAATTTGTCTCATGCATCAGAGGGAAGCAATTAAACAATTCATAAAAGCCGTCACAGCATCTAATGGTACAAGCTGAAAGGGATCCATTGGTCTGACTCCACCAGCGGAGAAGGACAGTTCTGGGATTTTCTGGGTTTTAGTTTGCTCAATGCCTCTAAACAGTGAAGTCAATAAAACTGATTGTCTAGCCAGCGATCGTCTCAAGGCAGCCACCAATCTAATCAGGAAAGCATTCATTGATGCCTTTCTACCCATCCTCATAGTTACATCAGTTGATACTTAGTGTGATATATACTGATCAGAATCAGAATCACTTTTATTGCCACAATATGTAAAGATTACATACGAGGAATTTGTCTTCGTGTAACTATGCAACGTGATGCTAACATCACATTACTAATAGTAACTAATAATAGTAACTAATCACACTTTGAGGCTTGGGCAATATCCAAAATGGAAGGAGGGTTATTTTATTTATTTTATTTCTTCTTTTTCTTCTTCTTCTTCTTAATTTCTTCAAAATTACATCAAATCAATACTACCGATAATAAATATATATATATATAGACATTTGATCTGACTATCCAATCTTTGGAGAGAACAATGGCCATTCCCTGACATTCCCATGAATGTATTTCAAGGGGTATCCTTGAAATACATGATTATTTTTTGGTTTTATTATCCCACCACTTTATATAGGTTTGTAAATGTAATGTGTGCACAGTTGTAAATAACTAAAGTAGGAAACACATAGTAGTGAGTTGTTGGTTAAACTCTCCCCAGTATAAAGGCCTGTTAACCAGCTCCGCCAAGGCAGTTTTCTCTCATTGCGGTTAGCGCATGGGCTTTGCAAGCGGGAGGTCATTGGATCAAATCCCACCTCCACCCCTGCGCAAGCCCTTAACATGGGTTGCTGTGCAGGCTGTCAACACAAACACAGGTTACATACAATTTCAAAAACAAAGAGACCCATTTCTTATCATTTCATAAACTTCTTGCAATGTTGTGCATGCGTTATATTCAATGTGACCTGTGAGTAAAGTGGAAGCTTGCGTGTGCAACAGGGTGGGAATTTCATCGTTTTAGGGGCAAGGCTATTTGGCCTTTGGCGTCACATATTTTTTAGGGCAAAAAACTACATGCCAGGGCACAAAAGCCATTGCTATATTGACAACATGAAGAGTGATTTTTCTGAAATGTGTGTTAAAATGAGCCAATGACACATCCTTTGCATAGAGCAGGCTACATTAAACTGAGACCACTGATGCTTTTAAAGCAACTGACAGTAGCAGGCTGGTAGCAGGGCACTGCCAAGGTGACCTTAGGGATCTCAGGGCATCACGGCCAGAGGGAGGGGCAACGGAGGCCATGGCCTCATAGCCTCTGTGTAATTCCCACCCTGGTATGCAAACAAAAGTGATTCAGCCAATAAAACAGCGTCTGATTCAGGTCATGAAAATAAACATCAGTCTACAAAGATGGCACACTTCATCCTGCAACTCAAAAGATGCTAAACTGAGTGGAAGTTTGCTTTACCAGAAACCTTTCATATTAGATAAAGACACCCCATTCCAGGCTCCGCCAATTATAAGAAATTGTACTCTTCCGGTCTCCTAAATGGGCGTGGTTATCAGCTTGTGATTGGCTGTCTTTCAATGCTATGAAACTTCATTGGCTGACCACTCCTAAGGGGGCGTGGCAGTGGCACAGACACAGGAAGTGACTGGAAGTTGGGGTGTCTCTATCTATATTAAAGGTCTCTGGATTGACCCTGCCTCCAAAGTCACACAGCAATCTGCCATGTTCAACAGCAGCTAGAAGTCCCACAACAGACTGAGCTGCATAATGGCTCTCATCAGTCACCCAGTTGTTTTCATATGAAGAAAACCTCCATTAAGTATGTGCCTTTGCGTGCGTCAGTCAAGCTCATCGACCCTCCATCTGAAAGGTCCAGATCACAAAGCAGTCCATCTGTTCGGATCACTGAAAGGTCCTGACCTTCAGATTGGCATTTCGCTGACTTTCATGCCTCTGTCCTCCAAAATAAACACGCAGGATTTCACACACTCAGAGCAGAGAGGAGTCCAACTGCTATCACAACTCTGAGCCTTCCTTGTTTCAGAGAGGAGTCCAACTGCTATGACAGCTCTGAGCCTTCCTTGTTTCAGAGAGGAGTCCAACTGCTATGACAGCTCTGAGCCTTCCTTGTTTCGTGGACAGTGTCAACCCAATTGCCAGAATAAACAGTCAGCATTGTACGTTTCTGCAGATCCAATCTCAACAAAACGCTTTAAAGCCTTTTACATACTAAAACGTAGCATTTTATGTCTCTGCAAACAATCTCAATGTCAGTTTGAAACAAAATGGCGGTTAATTTGAAAACCTTGCTACCATAAATAAAACAACTTTAACGTTGTTAACGTTGTTTTATTTGCCTAACCACAATTGTTAACAACAACAACTTTGGTTATGTTTAAGTAAGTAAAACAATGTTGGTTATGTTTAGGTAAGTAAAACAATTTTGGTTACGTTTAGGCAAGTATAACAACTTAGTTAAGGTTAGGGTTATGGTTTGGGTTCGGCTTAAATAAAAACGTTGTAGACATGTAGACTTCAGAAACGCTGTGACCATGACTGGGACTTGAACACGACTTTCTGGTGTGAAAGGCAAGTGTTCCATCCATCCATCTACCCCGACCACAAGACCTTTACTGGCCAACATGCTATTAGCAGAGTCGATGACGTGTAGAACGTTAATATACACGTATCTAGAAACATGCAATGTATTGTTGGTACAGAAAAGTGATATTCTACGTATCTGTGCATTGCAGAAATGTACAATGCAGACATTTTATTCTGACAAGCAGGCTGTTAACAGTGTTATTGATGGAAGGGCTCTTGTGCGCAATCTGTAATTACAATCTGGTAGAGTGCACAAACTGAATGTAATTGGTGTCCTCCAGTTAGACGCTGAACCGCCATGCATAAAAAAAACTGATATAATCTAGCTTCTATGAAACTACCTACAGTACCCTGTTCCCTTTCAGTAGTTTGAAATGGCACAGGCCTGTGGCTGTCAGTAGCTACCTATTATGACAGGCTGTAAAGTGAAGTAATGAGTGTGTCTCCCTCATGGTCAGTCTATGTGTCCACATCTCCGCCGGCCTCAGAGGGAAGATAAAGCCACAGACAGAGAGAGTGATGATGAGTCACGCACACACACACACACACACACACACACACACACACACACACACACACACACACACACACACACACACACACACACACACACACACACACACACACACACACACACACACACACACACACACACACACACACACACACACACACACACACACGTACAATATTACAGCCAGGACAGCTTCCGCAAACTCCCCCAACCCACTCACCAGAATAAAACATTGGTGTTTTACATGTCTGAAAAGGACGGATATGTGCAGTAAACCCCTGCTTTGTCTATCCCCCGCATGTCATCGAGACGCTATTGAGACAGGGGAGCTTCTATTTTCAGATACAGATTTTCAGATCACTGAGATGATGGGATATTTTATGTGCCAAAACGTTGATTCATAAACAATACAACATATTGTTACAAGTGTGCACCATCATGGGGTAAACCTCACCACTGGAATCCAGGATAATAAATAATAACAATAATAATAATAATAATGATGATGATGATGATAATAACGATGATGATGATGATGATAATAATAATAATAATAAGCACTAGAAAAGTGCACTCGGTGGAGTGCAGATCTCCGCGAGTCCCACGTTTTCCCCAACGCTGACCCAGCCACTCGCCGTTGACTTGTGAAGTCGTGAATGGATTTAGTTTATAAATTAAAACTAGAACGACTGCACCGCTGATATATGCTTCCGCCAACAAGTGAGCAGTCGACATGCATGTCTGTCCAGACTTTGACGTTTGAGCAAAATATAAAGAAATTTGGTCAAGGTGTGACTGCGATATGGCATTACCGAGCTTGAAAATGGCATTTGTGAGGTCACAGTGACCTTTGACCACCAAAATGTAATCAGTTCATCCTTGAGTCCAAGTGGACGTTTGAGGCAAATTAGATGAAATTCCATCAAGGCATTCCTGAGATCTCACGTTAACAAGCATGAGACGAGCGGTTGTGATGTCACAGTAACTTTGAACTTTGACCACCAAAATCTAATCAGTTCATCCTTGAGTCCAAGTGGACATTTGAGGCAAATTGGAAGTGCCTGTGCCCGGGCGTAGCTCCTCCCTACGGCTGTGCAACAGTCTCTGACGCAGGGGACGATTGTCGCCAAAAGACTCGAGTGGAAATTCCATGCTCCACCTTCTTTTCAGCTGTGGCTGGCGGACATGGTTTTGGTTGTGCTTATGGAGAGACTCAGGTTCCTGAGGACCAACTCACAAAGTTCTCAACTATTTGGGACCCGTTCCTGGCCTACTTTGACAAGTTTAGAAACAACGAGTAACTCGCCCAGCTAATTTCTCATGGACTCCTTGCATGAGATTGCATGTACAGCATCTCTTGTAAGCACTTATGCACCTTATGCGGCTAGTAGCATCATATAGTAATGTAATGTTGGTATGTTTTTTGTTGTTTTTTGTGTGTGTATGCGTGTGTCTGAGTTTGTTGTTTTGCTTTTGTCTGTTCTAAAAATTTAAAAATAAAAACAAAATATTGAAGAAAAAAGAAAGCACCCTGAGCTCCAGGTTGTTTTGAATACACCAAGTCACCAGATGGTCAACCTCCTGTACTCAGACTCGTCTCCGTCCAAGACAGGTATATATATACAGGTATATATTATATATTTATATGAACATGCTGGGGATTATGACTTTAATACAATCTCTGTCACTGTAAGCACAACACCTCAAAACGAATTAGAGTAGGATTTTCCATTTAGGCCTGGATTTCTTTCATACTTTTTTTTAAAGGTCAGCACCTCCCACGTTGACTCGATATAATTTGGATACAATAGCTGTGACACCCTCATCTCTGCCTTGCTCTTCAGCGCAACACATTTCAGCTCTTAATTATGGCAGTAAAATTCATATTGAATTGTCTGGTGTGAAATACAGCTGGAAATAGGCCCGTGATTTTCCTTGAGGGAGTGATACGATGCAGCGTTTCCATGGCTCTGATGTGGTTTTAATCACTGCTCCCTGCTCATATAGCTGCATGCCAGGTACAGTATGACCGCCAAGCCCTGCTGGAAGGCCTCTCCTCTGGGACGGTCCAGACATCAGCAGGGCTGAAGCAGCTTGTGTGTGTGTGTGTGTGTGTGTGTGTGTGTGTGTGTGTGTGTGTGTGTGTGTGTGTGTGGGTGTGGGTGTGGGCGTGGGCGTCAAGGTTATTAGCGTTAAAGAAATCTAATGAAATAACAAAAACTGGTGAAAAAAAAGTTTTTGTTAACTGGAGAGAAAAAAAACAAGCCTTTATTAAAAAAGATAACTAACTGAAACTGTTTATAGAGATAAAGATGGGAGTGCTGCATTACCCTGATGAAGACTCTTTGAGTCGAAACGCGTTGGTATATCCCTGTAGAATAAAGGATTTTTAATAGAGTATAACTCAGAGTGCCTTGGCTGTTTTCCCTTTTTGCTGCCTTCAACACCTGAGGAACTCCCTGCAACCATATTGGACAGCTACCTCTCTTTTTTATCTTGTAACTGAAACTGTATTGTGTGTTTACAAAAATGACAGAAAATTGGCCAGCGCAAGCTTTGTCTGGCTTTGTCCAAAACTTGCGTTGGGTTCCACTTCTGTTGAGAGATGACTGCTGCACTCTTTGCACTTTGCATCACTGATGCTGTCATAGATATTGTGACATCATTGTGATGTCATCAGTGACTGTAACCAAAATCACAATTGCACAAGTGACATCACTGATGATGTCACAATGCCATCAACACAATAGTGATGGGAATTACGGCTCTTTGAAGGGAGCCGGATCTTATGGCTCCGTTCCTTTCTGAGAGCCGTTCAAAATAGTGGCTCCTCGTTCCTTTTTTTTTTTAATGGGGCGTGCACTACTGTTTCTCTGAGAAATCACTAATATAATGATATGGTATGATTTGGATCAGATTTGATTAGACCCACCACTATTTCATTTTGCATCAGTGGACTGCAGCAGCATTAAATTACTCATACAGTATTTCCAGACCTAATGTCAATGATCTGCATTGTAAACATTACACAAGGTGACACCATATCATCTGCTTATTTCGTCAGTGAATTTACTGACTAAGCTGAAAGTTGGCTGTCCTTGATGCAATTCATGCAACACTTCACTACCCAGAAAGTCGGCAGATGCACTCCGGTTTTGATATTAAGCTGAGTCCGCCCACCCAGGCCAGCTACAGCATGCGCCGGTAGGAATTAACGAGTGCACCCGACCTATCCTCCCTGCCCCATGCTCAGCGGACTAGCAGAGGGAGGGAGGGAGGTCTAACCTGTGTGTGTGGGGTGGGGAGCGGCAGGCAGTGAAATTTGGTCACAACATTAAAACGAACGGCTCTCAAGTAGGACTCGGTTCACTTCGTTCATAGCAAAGAGATGTTCAATAGATTCGGGTCGTTCGCGAACGTCACAACACTACAAAATGCCACTCACTGATGACATCACAATGATGTCACAATGTATCTGACATCACTGCCTATGACATCATCAGTAATGTCATAAGATGATTTTGGTCATTAATTATGTGACTGATGATGTCACAATGTCTAGGACATCATCAGAACTTTGAACGTCACCAAGAGCCCTCCACATTAACAAAGCCGCTGCCTGCTACAACTACAGGCTTGTGAACGCTCTATCGCGCTGGCCATATGCTAGGTTACAACCTAGCCTTGTTTCTTTGTAATTTTATTTAAAGTGTAACTTACCCCCAAAACACTTTTTTTTCAGCTTTTAACCAATATATATGACTTTGGGGGTGGTGTGTTAAGAATTCTGGTCAAAATTTCCACATTTGAGACCAAACTGTTGCCATTCTACTACCATTTGTATCATTTTCAGCCGCATAACTGGCATAAGTGCCCTCCCTGCTGAAAAAACCAGCATGCACCAGCATAGCTTTTTATGCTGGTGTACCAGCATCCCAGCATCGCATGCTGGGATGCTGGTAAATTTGTTGTGTTTTGAAAACACAACAAGTTATGCTGGTGTACCAGCATCCCAGCATGGGATGCTGGTGGTGTGACCAGCATGGGATGCTGGTGGTGTGACCAGCATGGGATGCTGGTGGTGTGACCAGCATGCGATGATGCTGGTATGCTGGTGGTGTGACCAGCATGCGATGATGCTGGTATGCTGGTGGTGTGACCAGCATGGGATGCTGGTCACATATGCTGGTCTTGTGACCAGCATGGGAAGCATACACCAGTACACCTATGCTGGTGTGCTGGTGTGACCAGCATACACCAGCTATTCTGGTGTCAAAACACAACATGCTGGTCTATGGTTGAATGCTTGTTAACCAGCACCCCATGCTGAGAGTAGTCAGACCAGATAAACATCACAAAAGTAATCTTTCTTGAACTAGTTAAATGAAGACTATTTCAGGTTTACATAACAATATAATTATTTATTAAATAAAAGCAACACAGAGAGGGAGTGGGAGAGAGAACCGCACATACAGCAGTGCACCTGAACAGTCAGCCTGTACCTGTCTTTATGTCAAAAGTATTAAAAGTAAAAGTGTGACTCAACTCAATTAATGTGCTGAAGGCAATTAAAGACTCATTACAATTAAACTCAATTAAATAATAAAACTACTGACTAATTAACAATAACACAACAAACAGGCAACATCACCCGACAAGAAAAGAGGTCACCCCAGGAACAGCTGGAGAAGAGGTGTGCAGGCAGAAATGTCTGGGAGCAGGCTCAATTGGGGAGAACAGGGAAGAACCGCCAACCACCGACATTTTGTCAATAGCCTATGCTCCCTTGAGGAGCAAAGGCCTTAAGTCAAATCAGAAGTAGAGAATTCCACTGAAAAACAATGCAGATTTATTTTGCACAAAATCTCACAATCCTAAAAACTTTATGGAAAAAAACAATGTTTTGCAGGCATTCATTTACCGTAATTAATTAATTTCAGTTATTGAGAGTTGATTTGAGTTCAGTCGTGGACCAGTGATGTCATTCACAAATCACAACTTAAATCAACTCTCAATAACTGTCAAACTAAATGAATGCCTGCAAAACGGTTTACAGTTTTTGGATGTGTGAGATTATGTGCAAAATAAATCAGCATTGTTTTTCGGTGGAGTGTCCCTTCAAGTGCTATTCTTTGCTTGTTTGTTTATGTCCATTATTTTCTCTGTGATGTAGCATCCAGGCTTCCCCACTCGAGCTTCCACATCTGCTTCACCCAGGTTTTGGTTCTGGAGCCATTCTTTGTATCAAACTGAAAAGCAAACAGAGATAAATTAGTGGCAGAGTAACACTGTTCTTTGGTCAATATTTCAACTGCCATTTGAAAAAGTGCTACACAAAAGTGACTCATGACGCATTAGCTACTTTAAAAATTATTTCACTGTACTGTCTGCCCAGGGTCTAGCTGTACAAAGACCTTTCTGGCTCACAGCCCGATTGGTCCCAAGTTCCCAACACATTTTAAAATTCATCTTGAAGTTAATAAGTCAGATACTGTAAGTGGGGGCATTAAATCGCACCTTTCTGATCCACCTTGGAACCTGGTAAAACAGCTCATCCATTCCAGACACATTACAATTTGGTAAATAAGAGTCCAAATGCAGTGACACATGCATTAGGTTCCATGGGATCATGGCATCAGCTATGTGCACAAATCATTTATTTAATAAGCCAGTCACCTTTAATTAAAACTACAGCCACCCACAGGATATAGTCCATGGGCCAGACCAGATATCGGTATCACTCAAGGTGGCAAAATCTAGTCACATTTTTTGAAAAGGTACATGTCCATAGATGATATTTTGGTATGATAACCTTTGCTAAGTGGTAGCTTTGTCACAGTTATCAGCACATGAAGTTAACCACCCCCTACAATAAATTGGTATTTAGGCGCTGGTGCCTATCCTACTTTAGGCTCATTTTCAGGACCTTTACTCATGTTTTATGAAGGCATGTTTGGTCTAATTTTAAAGGGTAGACTCATAGGTTCATTTAAGCACAGTTGTGAGTTTGTCTAATAAACATATAGGTCACATGGGCTCTTCAAAGTGTCAACAACATTCGTTTTTCCACCATTTCCGCCTAAACTATAGTCTTTATTTGAGCATTGTGACATGTAGGAACATAACTGACACAAATAACAAAACCTGAAATACTCACAGGACTGTAACAACTTAGGAAATGTATAATCTTCCCATATTATCCCACCATGAAGGCTGATTGTGGGCCTTAAAGTAGAATATGAACCCGGGCCAGAATTTTCACTAATTGGTAGCACCCAAGTTGACAAATTCTAGTTTTGTAGATGATATTTCAACTTGATAAATCTTCCCAAGTGGTATATTAGTCACAGTTAACCCACAATGACACCAAACGTTGATCCAAAGAAAGAGACAATCGTGTCACTTTATTTGAACAGAACATGTGATAGAAAAGAATCAAGAATTCTAACTTTCAATCATTTATTTAACCAATGATCTTTATCATCACCACTATCACAAATATAATATTAAACAGTATTCATAATCTGTTTTATTCATTATCATCATTATCATCATAGTCATCCAGCGCCACTACATCCAGGGGGAGCATACGGGTATTCGCCTCCTCATGGGAAGACTTTAGCTCTTCAACAACATTACAATCTTTTTTGTTGAGACAATAGCATGTCTCTCCACAGGTTGCAAATAGCTGCTTGTCATGAAGCTTTACCCAGTTGTGTGGCAGCTTTCACTGGTCCACGATGAATGTTATCAAGGCAGTTTTGCTGTCTGGATTACTTAACATTTTTCTCCACTGCACGACATTGTGTCCTGGGGCAATGTTCTTCCATTGAGTGCTACTACTTGCTGAACCACAACTGCATCTCTCGGCATTCTTGATTGATATTTTCCAGTACACACCAAACACCACATCTATTCAGTTACTGAGTAACTGAAAGAGAGAGAAAGAGTAACTGTTACTCTTTCTCCTTCATGCAAAGCTAGGTTCAACACAGAACCAGAAATCTCAGGGGGCATGGTGGCTCAGTGGTAGAGCTGTCGCCTCACAGCTAGAAGGTCCTGGGTTCGATTCTCACCTGGGACGCTGTGAGCGCTGAAGGAATGCGTGCATGTCCTCGAGTGCCCACAAAAAGGCCTTTCTGTGTGGAGTTTGCATGTTCTCCCCATGCCCCCTGGGGGTTTCCTTCATATAGGAACCCCTCACCAAAACATGCAATATCCTGGTTGCTAATGTGGTGCCTCCTCTGGTCGTTACGAGCGCCTGTTCGGAGGGAGGGGAACTGGTTGGAATAGCGTGCTATGTCCTACCGGTGAAGCTTCCCCTGTCAGGTGAAAAGAAGCGGCTGGCTAACTGCCCATGTCTCGGAGCATGGAGCCAGTTTCGGCTCTCCCCAGATCGGCAGAGGGTGGAGCAGCAACCAGGATAAATAAATTAAATTAGCACTAATGAGGGATAAAAATGGGATTAAAAAAATCGGGGGGAAAAAAGAGAAAAAAAAGAACAAGAAATCTCTCCAAAAGTCTTGCCATCATCTTTCAGCATGAGTGGTCTCCAATATCTTCAACTGCTAATGTTGATTTCTCTAGCAAGTGCAGCGGCTTTGTTGGTTTTCCGCAATGAGACGTGGATTGAAAGTGACCAAGGCAGTGGACCATGAGCCCCATGACATCTTCAATGTGCAGATCTTTACTTTGCGAAGCAATGATCATATGCCTAAAAATATTTCTATCTGCTTTCAAGACCAGCTCCTTGTTTTGTGTTTGGTTTCCTCTATCTCTTTTTGTGATGACTGAGAATCTCAGATTTTTTTTGGTTGGCAACTTGGTTGCTGGTTACTCTTTCTCTATATGATTGTTCAATGTGTTATTATTACTACTGTAATTGCTACTGTTGTGTCAGCTAGAATTAGCTAGACATATTTTATGTGAAGTCCTCTGAGACATGCTTGTGAATTAGGGCTATTGTGGCGTACCACAGCAGAGACAATGGGGAAAGACATTCACCTGATGGTAGGGGCCCCTTTAACAGGGGCGGGGGGTTCAGGTAGGTGGCACGATGGTTTGGGGAGTAGCCTACAAAGCAACATGTTAGCAGCCCACTTTTACTTGTATGATCGCAGTTGAAGTGTGTGGCGATGAGGACGTCTCCGACAGCCCGGGCAGCGGTGCCGGGTTGGCCGCTAATGTTGGCACGGGCTCCGTGAAACTTCCACCGTTCTGGCATGTCAGTCCGCGCTCGTGGTTTCGCCACATTGAGGCGCAGTTTGGACTAAAGCGGATTGTGGATGACACCACAAGGTACTATTACGTGGTGGCCGCGTTGGACAATTCGGTAACCGGCCGAGTGTTGGAGCTGCTTGACGACCCCCCTCCCACTGGCAAGTACGAGGCCATTAAGGCTTTGCTGTTGAGAACATTTGAACTGTCAGAGGTGGAGAAGGCAGAGCGGATTCTGTCTCTGAATGGACTTGGCGACAGCAAGCCGTCTGAGTTAATGGATAAGATTTTGGCCACGCTGGGCTCGTCGGATCCGGCTTTCCTCCTCACGCATATATTCCTGCGGCAGCTGCCAAGCTCTGTGCGTGCTGTCCTGGCAGGGTCCCCGCTTTCTGCCTCCAGGGACTACCGTGCGTTGGCGGCCGAGGCGGACAGGATTTTCCTCGCCACTCGTCAGCTGCACGTGCACGCGCTGCATCCCGCGCCAGTCTGGACGGCGCCACCGGAGGACGCGGCGTATGCAGTGGCGGCAGCAGGCGGCCACCGCAGGGAGGACGACGGGCTGTGTTATTTCCACAGGAGGTTTGGAGCTAAGGCAAAGCAGTGCCGGCCGCCCTGCAAGTTTGGCGCCCAGGGAAACGGGAGAGCCAGCGTTCAGCAGCAGCGATGAGCGTTGGTGAGGCTGGCAAGCTGCTGTTTATCAGAGACACTGTTTCAGGCAGGCGATTGCTGGTGGACTCTGGCGCTCAGCATAGCATTTTGCCCGCATCTGCAATGGAGGACATGGCTGGGGTGGCAGGCCCCGCCCTGGTCGCTGCAAATGGCACGCCATACGTACTTTTGGCACAAGGTATGTGGAGGTGTGTTTTGCCGGTCGCCGTTTTGGCTGGGATTTTGTCAGGGCGAGGGTGTCGCTACCCCTGCTCGGTGCGGACTTTCTGTGTGCATTTGGATTATTAGTGGACGTTAAGAACCGCCGCCTGATTGACGCCACTTCATTCTGTTCCTACCCGTGTTCACGGGGCGACGTGGGGACGATCGGGCTGTCCAATGTGCTCGCCACCGGTGACGAGTACCAGCGCCTCCTCAGTGAGTTCCCAGTTCTCACCACCCCCACTTTCTCAGCGGTGGTGGCTAAGCATGGAGTCGAACATTACATCGCCACCACTGGCCCCCCGGTCTACGCGCGCGCGCGCCGCCTGGATCCAGCCAAGCTCGCCATTGCCAGAGAGGAGTTTGCAGCTATGGAGCGCCTGGGGATCGTTCGTCGCTCCGACAGCCCGTGGGCTTCCCCGCTGCATATGGTGACGAAGGCCGATGGCAGGTGGCGCCCGTGCGGGGACTACCGCCGCCTCAACAACGCCACGACGCCTGACCGCTATCCAGTCCCGCACATACAAGACTTCTTGGCCCACTTGGCGGGGGCAACAATTTTTTCTAAGGTGGATCTAGTGCGGGGCTATCATCAGGTCCCGGTGCGCCCGCAGGATGTGCCTAAGACAGCGGTAATAACTCCATTCGGACTGTTCGAGTTTCTGCATATGCCCTTTGGCCTCAAGGGGGCAGCGCAGACATTTCAACGGCTGATGGACTCTGTGTTGCGGAGCATGCCGTTTTTGTTCGTGTACTTGGATGATATCCTGGTGGCAAGTGCGTCGCCGGAGCAGCACATGGGCCACCTTCGACAGTTGTTCGTGCGGCTCGGGGAGCACGGGCTCATCATAAATCCAGCCAAGTGTCGGTTCGGCGTGGCGTTCATCGACTTCCTGGGGCACAGAGTCACCGCGGTGGGCTCTGTTCCTCTGCCCGCCAAGGTGGACGCCGTGGCCACGTTCCCACGCCCCCGGACTGTGAAAGCGCTGCAGGAGTTCTTGGGGATGGTAAATTTTTACAACAGGTTCATCCCTCGGGCGGCACATCACATGCGGTCTCTGTACGACGCACTGCGGGGTCGCGACCCCAAGGCCGCGGTGGACTGGTCCTCGGAGCGGGACAAAGCGTTCCAGGACGCTAAGGACGTGCTGGCCGACGCTGCCTTGCTGGCACACCCGTCGCTTACGGCCCCAGTCGCCCTCACCACCGACGCATCGGACTACGCGGTGGGGGCGGTTTATGAGCAGTGGGTGAGTGGTGCCTGGCAGCCATTGGCTTTCTTTAGCAGGAAGTTACGGGACAATGAGAGGAAGTATAGCACTTTCGATCGTGAACTCCTGGGTTTGTTCCTTGCGGTCCGGCACTTCAGGTTCCTGCTGGAGGGGCGTCGGTTCACTGCGTACGTGGATCATAAGCCACTGGCGTCCGCTATGTCCAAGGCGGAGCCACCCAGGACCGGACGCCAGCAGCGTCAACTGGCTGAGATCTCAGAGTACACCACAGACATCCAGCACGTGGCGGGAAAGCACAACTTTGTGGCAGACTGCTTCTCCCGGGCGGTGGCGGGCGCCGTGCACCTGGGGCTCGACTACGCCGGCATGGCCGCGGATCAGGCCAACGACGCGGGAGTGCAGGCCTGCCGGTCAGCGGAGACCGGGCTGCGGCTACAGGAGGTGGCGTTTGGTGACGTCGGCGCCACGCTCCTGTGCGAGGCCCTTGGTTGCAGTCGAGTGGCGCCGGCAGGTTTTCGACGCCATGCATGGACTTTCACACCCGGGGGTGAAGTCGTCTGTGAAGCTGGTAGCGGCCAAGTTCGTCTGGCCAGGCCTGAAGAAGGAAGTACGAGATTGGGCTAGACAGTGTGTAGCCTGCCAGCGGGCTAAAGTTCATCGCCACACCAAAGCCCCCTGGGCCCCGTTCCTGG
The DNA here is from genome assembly GCF_964638095.1 of Poromitra crassiceps. Taxonomy (NCBI): domain Eukaryota; kingdom Metazoa; phylum Chordata; class Actinopteri; order Beryciformes; family Melamphaidae; genus Poromitra; species Poromitra crassiceps. The sequence continues at coordinate 66,295,510 of NC_139623.1, forward strand.
TTCCGGAGCGGCGGTTTGACCACGTCAACGTGGACCTGGTGGGGCCACTTCCCTCCTCCCATGGGTTCACTCACCTCCTCACGATGGTGGACAGGACCACCCGGTGGCTGGAGGCGGTGCCGTTGTCGTCGACCACAACGGCAGAGGTGGCTAGGGCCTTCATCGGGTCGTGGGTCGCCAGGTTCGGCGCGCCGGCTGACCTCACTTCGGACCGTGGTCCACAGTTCACGTCGGAGCTCTGGGGTGCTATGGCAGAGGGGCTGGGCACGAAGCTTCACCGCACCACAGCCTACCATCCGCCGGCGAATGGACTGTGCGAGAGGTTTCACCGTTCTATGAAAGCCGCTCTCCGGGCTAGCCTCGTGGATGGTGGCTGGGTGGACAGGCTTCCATGGGTCATGCTGGGCCTGCGGACGGCCCCCAAAGAGGACCTGCAGTCTTCATCTGCTGAGTTGGTGTATGGCCAGCCATTACGAGTGCCGGGAGAGTTCATTCCAGGGGTTGACGCTCCCTGGTCGGCCGCTCGTCAGCGGGCGGCGCTCCTGGACGTGGCCAAGGATTTTGTCCCTGTCCCCACTTCGAGACACGACGTGCCGGAGGTGCACATGCCGCCGGATCTGCTCTCGGCGGGTTATGTCTTCGTGCGGCATGACGCGCACCGGTCGCCGCTGCAGCCCCCCTATGACGGCCCCTTTCGCGTTCTGGAAGCAGGGACCAAGTATTTTGTGCTGGACATAGGGGGGAGGAAGGAGCACGTTTCGGTGGACCGCCTGAAGCCCGCCCATTTAGATTTGGGCAAGTCGGTGGAGGTGGCGCTTCCCCCACGGCGTGGGCGACCTCCCAACAAGCTTGTGGTCCCCCTTCCCCTTGCTGTGCTGCCCCCTGCTGACTCTTTTCCCGTAGACCTGGGCAGGTCCCCCGCCACCCCTCGGCCCCGAGGGTCTGCTGTTCAGGACTCTGACAGTGTGCCTGTGAAGCAGAGCCGTTACGGTCGGCTGATCCGGCCTCCGCGCCGTTATTAGGAGTGGGGTTTGGGTGAATTCTGGGGGGGCGTGTGTGGCGTACCACAGCAGAGACAATGGGGAAAGACATTCACCTGATGGTAGGGGCCCCTTTAACAGGGGCGGGGGGTTCAGGTAGGTGGCACGATGGTTTGGGGAGTAGCCTACAAAGCAACATGTTAGCAGCCCACTTTTACCTGTATGATCGCAGTTGAAGTGTGAGAAAATAAATCCAGTCGGATACAACTTTGGTTTCGAGTCTTTCTCCCGCACTTCCACACTATAGAAATAAACTTGACTTGACTGACTTGACTTGGTGACACAGCAATTCCTGTGGAAAGACTGATGATATTAGACTGATCTGGACCTAGAGGGTTTACCCAGCTTTTCTCCATAAGCTCTACAAAGGCATTCACATCTGCCCTATCCTTCTCTATTCTGGGCTTCTGTAGATCGTGATGACTGAAACAGTCTGTGGACTTGTTGCCTCTCATGTTCCTGAGCTGCCTCAGATACTGACTTCTGTCTGAAGTGACTGCACCAGTTTTCAGGCTGAAACCCTTGGTTCCTCCAGCAGTCTGATTGTCCTTGTTTATGGTCTCCTCAATTGTCTGGTCTACCATAATCTTTCCAATATGGAATAATTTGTCTGCAGGACGTATGCACCGTCATCCAGTGTATGTGATGCCAACAATCTTTGCTACCTGCTGTTCTGCACCAAATGTCTTCGAGTGCCCACCGCCTGGGTGGGGTCGTCAAAAGGGCCTTTCTGTGTGGAGTTTGCATGTTCTCCCCGTGCCCCCTGGGGGTTTCCTTCATATACGAACCCCTCACCAAAACATGCAATATCGTGGTCACTGAAGTGGTGCCTCCTCTGGTCGTTCGGGGCGCCTGTTCGGAGGGAGGGGAACTCATTGGAATAGCGTGATCCTCCCACGTGCTATGTCCTACCGGTGAAGCTTCCCCCGTCAGGTGAAAAGAATTGGCTGTCTACACTGCACTGCCCATGTCTCGGAGGAAGCATGGAGCCAGTTTCAGCTCTCCCCAGATTGGCAGAGGGTGGAGCAGCAACCAAGATAAATAAATTAAAAATTAGCACTAATGGGGGATAAAAAAATAGAAAAAAGAAGAAAAAAAATTGACTGTTTAATATTATATTTGTGATAGTGGTGTTCTGTTCAAATAAAGTGACAAGATTGTCTCTTTCTTTGGATCAACGTTTGGTGTAATTGAGGGTTAACTGTGACTAAGATACCACTTGGGAAGGTTTATCAAGTTGAAATATCTAAAGGTACAGACCTTTTCAAAATACAAAACTAGAATTTGCCAACTTGGGTGGTACCAATTAGTGAAGATTCTGGCCCGGGTTCATATTCTACTTTAAGGCCCACAATCAGCCTTCATTGTGGGATAATATGGGAAGATTATACATTTCCTAAGTTGTTAGTCCTGTGAGTATTTCAGGTTTTGTTATTTGTGTCAGTGATGTTCCTACATATCATAATGCTCAAATAAAGACTATAGTTTAGGCAGAAATGGTGGAAAAATGAATGTTGTTGACAATTTGAAGAGCCCATGTGACCTCTATGTTTATTAGACAAACTCACAACTGTGCTTAAAAGAACCTATGAGTCTACCCTTTAAAATTAGACCAAACATACCTTCATAAAACATGAGTAAAGGTCCTGAAAATGAGCCTAAAGTAGGATATGCACCAGCGCCTAGATACCAATTTATTGTAGGGGGTGGTTAACTTCATGTGCTGATAACTGTGACAAAGCTACCACTTAGCAAAGGTTATCATACCAAAATATCATCTATGGACATGTACCTTTTCAAAAAATTTGACTAGATTTTGCCACCTTGAGTGATACCGATAAGTGAAATTTTGGGCTTTGGCCCATGGACTAATATGTCCATCTAGATCGTTTTGGTGTGAGTTGCTGAGTTTTGGAGACACCGGCCATGTTGTGGTGCTCAAAGCACACACAAAAAATAAAAATAAAATAAAATAAAATCCTTTCCAGAAAGGATAAAAAGCAAGTAGGCCTAGAGGACCACAGGAATAGGTTTTTGGAGAAAAGAAAAGTTCTCAACTTACTTAACAGATTAATGTGTGTCCTCCACTGGCTGTTTCTCCCTCAATGTATGATATCTCATCGAAAACCTGCACACACACAGTATATAGACAAAGAGACAGTGTCAATTAGAAAAGCATGTGTGAAAAGCAGCACTTGCCCCTCCCTCATTACCACCACTGAGGTGCCCTTGAGCAAGGCCCTTAACCCCTTAATGTGTGTGTGAGTGCGAGCAGGGCCCACTTGAAAAAGAGATGGAAATCTCAATATGGTTACCCTGGATAAATAAAGGTAAAAAAAAATTAGCAGTTGTATGAAGTGGGAAAGATTCTTAGTTGGCCGCTCTTCTTTCACCAAGTATCCAGTCTGTCTGTACTGTATGTCTGTGTGCACTTTGCTCATGTGTATGTTTCCACACATGCCACTGACCTCCTCGCTCTCATCTCCTCCCGTATCGTCCTGCACTTGGCTCCCAGGAGCTTCCTGAGGTTGACGGCGTGGATGACAGCACCCACCTTCTTGTCCAGCATGGCCTCCTGGCCAATGCCATAGTAATGCTGGCAGTTCAGCGTTCCGTTATCATCTACAATGGGAGAGAGAACAATGAGAGAGAAAAATGGAGGGATAGACTTCAGACTTCAGACTTCAGACAACTTTTATTAATCCCAGAAGGGCAATTCAGTTTCACAGCCTACCCAATACCTTCAAAGCTCACAGTGAGCTACAAACTTCAGACATGACAGGACGTAACGTAACAGCATGACATGACATAAACAAACAAATAAACAAACAAATAATGTCAGAGATAACAGATCAGACTCATATAAACATGAACAAGAAATAAAAAGTATACATATATTTCTATATGTAAAGACATGAGAACATGTATAAGAAATAAAATATATATATATATATATGTATGAGCAAGCCTAACCTGTTCGTCACAGACAGGATACGTACAGCCTGTTGTGCGCTCATACTGTATGAGTGAAGGCATTCATTTAAAATGACTACTGTCTGTGTAACAGCCTGACAGCTGAAGGAAAGAAAGACTGGAGGGGAGTGGAATGGTGTAGTGGTAGGAGACAGTATTAGTAGGAGAAAGATAGTGGATAAAGTCTTGTAGTTAACATACAGACATGTGGCAGTGGGTGAGGCCACGGTCAGCTGCAGCTGGTTCTGTATAGAGAAGTTGATGTTGTAGCACTCTGTCCAGTCTGCTTTAGGAGGCATCACCAGGCTTCTCATGCACATCCAAGATCTACAGAGCATTACAGGGAAACAGTTTAGTGACTGTAATATTTGCACAATTGAAAAGTGAAAAATGTCTGGGTCAGTTTCTCTAGCTTTACTTTACACATCACAAATACCAGGTAAGGTAGAGCTTTCCCCCTGTTTTCATATTTATACAGTCATTAAATCAGCTCCACCATTAAAGTCGAAGTGAACCGGAACGGAATGCACCAGCGCGAGCGTCAGACACTGAAAATGAATTGAGAGGCGGACCATATACGTGTCGATGATTTGATTTGACAATTCTGAGGACTGGCTTTGGGATTGGCCAATCCTGGCGTGTTCCACCCCCAAATCCAGTGGGATTCAGCCTGTTGTCATGCTACACGAGTGGGATCCGCAGAGTACCAGGGAGCCAGCTGCTTCGTGCGGGGCGAGCGGACAATCCGATTCATAGGTGCTGCCCGCCCGCCTGGAATCTCCGAGAGACGACCCCTGTCAGGCTCGAGGCGCGCGCCATTATCGTTATAAATGTAAATAATATTCCTGGAATGCGTGTTTTAACGAGCCAGTTACATTTCTTTGCATTCTTAGACATTACCGTTTGATTTAGTTTGCATAATTGCTCAAGTTAGTAGTTCGTTTATGGGCTAGAAACTCTGCCAGATGACAGGCACTAGGCGCCATTTTCGCCTTCATTTGGAAGAGAAAATGATCCTGTAATGAAGATTTGATTGACAGCTGAACCAAAATACTAAACTAAATACTAAACCAAAATACTACGTTACAATATAGAATTATCACCCAGCCTGAGCCATAGGCTGGTTTCACACCGACGACCCACGCCTTGCCTTGCCTCAACCCACGCCTACGCCGAGCTGGGCGTGAACCTGTTACACGCTTTTGCGATCACACCGCACGCCTTTTGCACGCCGAACCTGGAGCCGAGTCACAAGCGCCTCTCCTCTCTCCCGACTGTATTTTTTCACGTGTTGTCCAGAATTGTCATGGGTAGCCTCTAGGTAAAATAAATCTGATATATTTAATGTTCTATTGATGCTGGATATGTATAACCAGGTCTGACTATAGTCGGACATTTTAGAGAGGTGATCTTGCAAGAATATGTGCTGGCACAACAACATTGTCCATCTTGCTTCTTCGGTCGCTATTCTCTCTCATGAAGATTTGTTTGCCGACAGGGAGAAAGCCCCACGTGATAGCCACCCGTCAATCTCTCTCTCGCTCTCTCTCTCTGCTCAATACTGTTGTAGAAACTCCATTTTATTTTGAAATTCAGTTGACTTTGTCAGTTCCCACGGATATTGTCGCGTTTTTCTTTCATGGCTTGACAGAAAAGCCTGCCTGCACGCGCCTTGTCGGCGTGAAAATAGAACTCTCGCCTATTCTATAAAATCGGCAAGGCATAGGCAAGGCGTAGGTACACGCAGGGTTCACGCTCAGGCGCCCGGTGTACACAGCCTCGTTGACTAAAACGGACGCCTATTAAAAAGCGTGGGTAAAGGCAAGGCATAGGCAAGGCTTGGGTCGTCGGTGTGAAACCAGCCTAACGGCCGGTTCACACACACGCCTACGCCTATGCCTACGCCTATGCCTACACCTATGCCTACGCATATAGGCATTGCTTCATGCACGCCTGGCGCCTATTTTCGTTCACACAGGACGCCACGCTCTGCGCTACGCTGAACACATGAGCAGCGGTTTTTTTACACTTTTCAGATCTGATTTATAGCATGGGTGAGTCCTCTTTTTTATTGTAATGTGCAAGTGAGGATGTCTGTCTATTTCTTGGCCCTTCCCTCGGGTAATCATGTGACTATGAGTCATCAACACCATGAGTGATATATGCATTGAGACAGGGGGGGTATATATACATCTGATAGAAAAGACGTTAATAGAGGAACACATGAAGGACAGCTTTCCTACTATGCACTCAATATGGCCCAAGTCCACCAGAAACAACAGCCAGCTTGACAGTTCAGCGCGCCTAGAGCTGAAAAATAGAACAGACGCCTAAACGATAAATGCAGCGCAGCGTAGGCACAGCGCGAGCGTGGCTTCAGCACAGCGTGGCAGCGGTATGTGTGAACGCTCTCGTCTGTTAACAAGGACGCCTAAATTTTAGGCGTTGCTTAGGCGTTGCTTTAAGCGTCGCTCTAGGCGTGTGTGTGAACCCGGCGTAACGCCACCACAGGCGCGCGCGCGCACGCACACACACACACACACACACACACACACACACACACACACACACACACACACACACACACAGAGCTGAAGGTGAGAGCAGCGCTCTATCACGGTAAAAAAGTGTCCCCCCCTCAGCGGCCCCTCTCCTTCTTACAAGTAATTGACGTGAATAACCTCTTTCTGTCGTAGTAGAATAACACACAGCCTACTTCACTCACCTCCACAAATAATCTGCTTCAAGCCGCCAGTTCGTTGTTTCTGGAGTTTATTTGAAGACCGGAGCAGTGAGTGCTGTACTGACAATTGACAAATGGTGCAGACAGGTCCAGCCGCGCGAAAGTTTGGAGATGGTCTCGCGCAGCATATCAGAGGCGTAGTGATACTCAGTTCCATAAAATAGTTCCAATTGAATGGAGGGTATGCAGCACGGATGTCACTTTCCCACTGGAACATGCCCCCTCAATCGGGACTGGCAAAACCTAAAACCTATGGGCAAAACATTCAGCAGGTTCTCTGTTGTTTGGAGCAGCAGGTGTCATTAATCTAGGCTGATTACTGCATTCAAAATCAGTCTTGCTGTCACTCAGTGGGCGTGACCATGCAGTGACTTCTGCCTGTGACATCACATGCATACCCTCTAGGGAAAACTGGCCTCAGGAATGAGTCTGACCCAGGGCCACCTAGAGTTTAATTAAAGCCTCTGTTACAGTAGAAAACATAACATAGCTTGAAAGTAATAACAGTAATAATAATGACAACAACAACAACAACAACAACAACAACAACAATAATAATAATAATGATAATAATAATAATAATAATAATAATAATAACAATAACAATAACAATAACAATAATAATAATAATAATACATTCATGTGTAATGTTATTTTAAAGGACTATGCTTAATATAGAATTGCATTAGCCTCTTGTATTGTGTTATATTAGCCTGTTACCCTGTAAGGTGTTTTGTTGGGCATGGTTAAAACTTTTTTCTTGTGTGTTGCGTTATTTGTTGCTTATGTTATAACTTGGCCCTGTACCATTTATTTTATCTGGCAAGCTGTCAATGGAGGCCAGAAGACGATACAAAATATAAAAAAGAAGGCATATAACCCTAGCCTGGGTAAACCCAGCCTCCACGTGACCTGCTCTCAGACCTGCTCTGCTCTCGTAGTGACTGAGAGCAGGTCTGAGAGCAGAGCCCTGTACTACGAAACTAGTTTAACAGATCCGCGATAAGTCCCTTTGATCTGGTTTGACTGAACAGGATCAAAGCTATCTAGTTAACTGATACTACGACGCTGGTTTTTTACTAGGTAAGTGGACCTGGGATCTGCCTGTGCACGCGCACGTTTTTCGCTCGTGCACAGGCGCGCGTCCACGCGAAAGAGGTGCGCTAGCCAATCACATTATGAACTGCTGAGTTTATCCACGCCCACACCCATTTCCACACCCATTTCCTCGTTCAATGAAGCGCAGTGCATGATCAGAGTTTTAGCGGATATTTAATGTATCCGCGATTTAATGTCAGAATGAAAATCCGCGTTGGATAGTCTGCTGAAGGGCTGTCTAAAGCAGCAGCTTGTATTCACATCAGTCATTTGATTTACTTTGATCAGCGATTGATACAGCTGCATTGATACAGGCAGCAGCAACAAATGTAAATGTGTAATCTCAGTCTATACATTTCCACAATCTGTAAGCCTATTTAGACCATAGATTTAGAAACGCATGCTCAATGAATAATGATCTCTATCACTCATGTGTGTGGTTGCACTGATCGAATAATTCATATATAAAATAGCCTAGTATAAAGCCTAATAGCCTACTATAAAAGAGAAAACTGCTGAACTGAATTGAGACGATGCGGGCATAGTTATCATTGATAAAAACTAGCCTATTTTTGCTCATATATTGGCATACAGCCTACAGGACACAGTTCCAGCTGAAAGATGCAAGAATAGCCTGCATATTTAGTATTGGGGCTATCCATATTTATCCCATATCTATATTATATGTATAGGCTTTTCTGGCATGTAGGAGAATATCACCCTCACTCCATTTGAGGGTCCATTCATGATATGCGCCGCGGTGATTAATAGTGATCATATTTCTCCACGCATCGTTGAGCTGTTAAGACATAAAGTGGTAAGTAGGCTTAATTTAATTATGTAGCCTACAGAGCCACAAATGTTTTTCTTGTTATATTCTCAGTTGACTGCAATCTATTTTTCATATGGCGATCTTATATGAACGGTGAGTGACTCCAGAGAGCCGATTATATGGGTCTGTCATGGATTTTGATCTTATCCTCTGAAGCTAACCTGGTCGCGACCAGGTTAGCTTTGCAGCGTCAGTTGCCATGGTGATTGAAAGTTAACTTGCTTTGTAGTACGGCTAAACCAGGTTTAAACTCAAACTTACTCGGATAAGGCATTAAACTAGCTTCGTAGTACAGGCTACTGGTCACGTGGAGGCTGGGTTTACCCAGGCTAATATAACCCACCCTATAACCCATAGTGGATGGGTGATGGGCCAGATTGTTTCCCAAACTTTTTCACATCAAGGTCCCCTAAACTAGACCACAGACCCCCAATTTTGTGCCAGGGTCCCCCATCCAATAAAACTTTTGCTTTTAGATGTTTTCCTCATGGTTGCCATGGCAGCCATTTTACTTTCCACTATAACCTAATTATTTTTGCATCAAATCTCCTGAACCAAACATGATGACAGAAAAGGTGATGTCTACCCCTTACTGTATGTTTTCATGGTATGATCCAGTGTAGGAAATTAGTCAGGGGCAAGGCCAAATATGCTCTAATAAATCTCAGAATGCACCAAAAAAACATGATCAAGGGGCAAAAATTGTCCCCAAGATTTTGATAGGCCTAATTATATTCTCATTACATTAATTACATTTTCATTTGCTTCTCTAACACACACTAACACAATTAACTTTTGTAAAACACCCCAAAAAGGGACCTGGGCTTGGCCTGGACACGAAAGTTAAAATTAAATCCATGCCATGGACCAGCAGGGTACAGAGGAGGTCATTTCCATTGTGGAGCACTTCACAATCTCCTCCACCAGCATGACCATGCTGGTCAAGCAATCGCCAGCACAACCATGTTGGTCCACCAGCTTCACCATGCTGGTCCAGCAACTTCACCAGCTTCACCATGCTGGTCCACCAGCTTCATCAGCATGACCATGCTGGTCCACCAGCTTCACCAGCTTCACCATGCTGGTCCACCCGCTTCACCATGCTGGTCCACCAGCTTCATCAGCATGACCATGCTGGTCCACCAGCTTCACCATGCAGGTCCACCAGCTTCACCAGCTTCACCATGCTGGTCCACCCGCTTCACCATGCAGGTCCACCAGCTTCACCAGCTTCACCATGCTGGTCCATCCGCTTCACCATGCTGGTCCACCAGCTTCATCAGCATGACCATGCTGGTCCACCAGCTTCACCAGCTTCACCATGCTGGTCCACCAGCTTCACCATGCTGGTCCACCAGCTTCACCATGCTGGTCCAGCAACTTCACCAGCAAGGCCATGGTAGTTTACCAGCTTCACGAGCAAGCGTTAGCTGGTGGACCAGCAAGGTAATGCTGGTCCACCAGCATCAGACCAGCACTAACCAGCATAGACCAGCATCAGACCAGCACTAACCAGCATAAACCAGCATAGACCAGCAAGAAATTCATGCTGGTCTATGCTGGTTTTTTCAGCAGGGATGGGTTGAACACTGCTTTTTTTTTGCCCTCAAATGAATGGGAGATTTGATAAGTCGTGACGTCACGATGAACCAAAGACTATGGGATTTCAAGATAGTTACTCCCCTACTCCCCCTGTACCCTTTCCCGGCTCCTCACAACTCCAAGCCAATTCCCATGATGTCACAAGCATTTTCCTACCAATATGGTGCTACAATACACACAGCTCATTGGCTGTTTGTGTCACTTGACCTGTTAATCTGGTATTTGGTAGGGGTGCTCCAAAAAATAGATTCTGAAAGGATCGCGATTCTTAATGCCACGATTCCTGGATCGATTCCAAACTCCCAAGAATCGATTCTTCTTTGTATTGTAATTTTTTTTTTTTTTTTTTTTTTTTTTTTTTTTTTTTTTACAGTGCACCTGATGGCAACATGCAAGATACCGGCTGAATAAGTGTCCAAATGTTCATGTCATTTGTGTACTGTACTGCAACGGTGCCACCACCTCTTGCACTTAAGAACTCTGGTTAATGTATTCCCCCCAAAATCTATAAATCCTTCTCAAAATCTACAGATCCCCCCCAGCCTATAAATCCATCTTATCTGAAGAACATAAGGGGGAATTCCCCCCTAGTTTGCAAAATGAATTTAGGCCCTGACTGTAATACTTCAGAAGTTGAATTTGAAGTTCAGCATTAATACATTTGTCATTTTTTGTCTTAGATTTACCTTTGTGTGTTATTGCAATATAAAACTACATAATTGAGAATCGATTCTAGATTCTGGAATCGAGAATCGTTGGAATCGAGAATCGATTCTGGAATCGGATCGTGACCCCAGGAATCGGAATCGGATCGGATCGTGGCTTAGCCGGATCGGAGCACCCCTAGTATTTGGACAGACTGGAATGGATTGAGCAGAGAAGGAGGAGGAGGGAGCTCTGCAGCTCTGCCCTGCGCTGCGCTCGAGAGGAAAAATCAGAGGTGCAGTACAACTTTTAACAAGAATCACGAAAAGCCCCCAAACGAAAATTAAAAACGGATTTCATGGCGCGTATATGGCAAGTTGGACGAGGGAATGACGTGGAGAAATCTCGCATTGTGATTACATGAGCGTGAGAGCGGGGCGTTTGTCCTGACTATTGTGCTGGGCTGCGGTCTCGCGTCAGGCTCTTTTAACGTTAGTTACAAAGCCACATACACACAAATGGGAGCCAATAAAGTGAATTTCTAGTTCGCCACTGAATGACAAAATTGATATAACTTTCAATAACTTGGATGATGAAATTGGAGTTTTAGACCTCCGTGCAGTCCTCAGAGCCAAAGCACGCACTTCGAGGTGAGTTCCTGATATTTCCTAAAGTGCATGTACATGCGGAAATAAGATATTGCCAGTTACCTGATTATTCTCAGTTATCTGATTATTGTGTGCATGTAAACACACTCGGTGAATGAGTGAGTGAGTGAGTGAGTGAGTGACTGATAGCTGGCTCTGCAGGTTAGAGGCTATAACTCAACACTCGTCCCTCGCTGCCCTTTTGGCTCCTGCAGAGGCTCGGGCGGGGCAGGGACATCTCGGGCGGGGCAGGGAGATTGCCCTTTGGAAGCTCCGTCTGAGGCAAATTGTCAGAGGGATCGGACACTTTTTCTATCAATTTACGGACCTTTTGTGTGCAGGCAGCGGCGCTCTCATTACCACAGCCCCGGGTTCACATGCAATCTTTTAGATTCAATTAGCTCAGATGTGCAGGGAAATATCGAAGGGCATTTTGCTCAAGCAAAGCCTCAAGGAAACTGGAAAAGGTCACGCCTCTGACAGTACAGGGAGGTAGATTGGAGGAAAAAATGTCACGTTCAACGGGCTAAAATGGCATTTCATCTCCGGCGCTACTCCACCAGAGTTACCAAACTTCATTTTCCCTCTGAAAATATGCTGCCTGGGGCAACTGTAGGCTTTTAATAGCTCAACTATGTAGTTCAAAGTTTAGCACTTTGTTAATATTCTAACTCCAGTTTATAGCCTTCCGCTGCGCCAAATAAAGTCCCGCATTGCTCTCGCCACAGTAAAATGCCCTAAACTGGATGAAAAACTCTTTATACAAGCATATACTGTCGCATAGAGCTTTCCCCAGTTGTGCACCATTCCCTGTTGAAATTGAAGCCATTATATTTTCCTTTAGAAAATGTTGTGTTTTGACAAGGCATTTAACTGAGAAACGCCACATTATGCATGCAAATCAGGCAGCCCTCTTGTTCGGTGTGCTGGGCCCTATTGAGGATGACCTTGGTGTTGGACAGGTGTTGGAGGGGGAATAAGATGCCTCCCATCACCTGCAGGTGACATAAAACTCCCAATTAAACCTCAAGATGTGTAGATTGGTGTCAGCTAAACAGAACGTGTGTGGCATTACGATATGCTCGACTTTTCATTTTTTAATACAAGTCACAGGGTCATCAAACACTTCATGTTTGATGTTCAAATGACTGAAGTAAGGAATTTGAGAAGGCATGGGAGTGTTAATGCTTTCTACATATTGTAAGCTTGGATTTATACATTTCTATCTGGATGCAATGCAGTTCTGAGGTTTGATTGGACATACCAGCTGTTATTCTATATCTTTTTATATACTTAACCCTAAAAGCTACACAACACACACACACACGCGGGCGCACGCACACACACACACACACACAAACGCATGCGCACACACACAAACATACACGCGCGCATGCACGCACACACACAAGCATAGAGTTAACATATGAAACCATGAATATGTGAATGTCATTTATCTTAAACAGTACACACATGCTTGAGTGTTTAAGTTGATTGTTGGATGAGTTCCAAAAGAAGAAGGAGGTTCACAAATTATTGATAATTCCAGTTATTTAACATCTGACTCGCTATTCACCCTCGAACAATGCTGTCTGTATTCACCATGAACTTATCTCTAAATATGTCTGTATTCACCATGGATTAATCTCTAAATATGTCTGGATTCACCATGGACTTACTCTAAATAAGAATTTTGGAATTTCGATGCTTCTTAGCCGAGACAACGCCAGTTTGAGTAACATTTTTTATTTTATTATTTATTTTTCTTTATTTCGTTTCTTTCATTCTCTAAATATTTTCTTTTGCACTACAAAGGCTTTTTGAGACTGTGTTAAAAGGGTAGACATAATAAGCCCCGGCTTCAGTCTACACCTTTTGGTCCTGTTTGATCCACATGAAAAATTCTTGTATTGATTATTGATTTCTGGAACAATATGACCAAATAAACTAATCAATCAATCAATAAATATGTCTGGATTCACCATGAACTTATCTCTAAATATGTTTGTATTCACCGTGGATTCATCTCTTTATTGCCATTCAACATCGTTGATAGGAATTTGGTTTAGTGAGCTCAATCCTTGTTCAATCAGCTCAATCAAAATGTTTGTATTCACCGTCGATTAATCTCTAAATATGTCTGGATTCACCATGAACTTACCTCTAAATATGTTTGTATTTACCGTGGATTCATCTCTAAATAAGTCTGGATTCACCATGGACTTACATCTAAATATGTTTGTATTCACCGTGGATTCATCTCTAAATATGTCTGGATTCACCATGAACTTATCTCTAAATATGTTTGTATTCACCGTGGATTCATCTCTAAATATGTCTGGATTCACCATGGACTTACCTCTAAATATGTTTGTATTCACCATGAACTTATCTCTAAATATGTCTGTATTCACCATGGATTCATCTCTAAATATGTCTGTATTCACCATGGATTCATCTCTAAATATGTTTGTATTCACCATGAACTTATCTCTAAATATGTTTGTATTCACCGTGGATTCATCTCTAAATATGTCTGGATTCACCATGGACTTACCTCTAAATATGTTTGTATTCACCATGAACTTATCTCTAAATATGTCTGGATTCACCATGGATTCATCTCTAAATATGTCTGGATTCACCATGGATTCATCTCTAAATATGTTTGTATTCACCATGAACTTATCTCTAAATATGTCTGGATTCACCATGATCTTATCTCTAAATATGTCTGTATTCACCATGAATTCATCTCTAAATATGTTTGTATTCACCGTTACGTGGATTTATCTCTAAATATGTTTGTATTCACCATGAACTTATCTCTAAATATGTCTGTATTCACCATGGATTCATCTATAAATATGTTTGTATTCACCGTGGATTCATCTCTAAATATGTTTGTATTCACCATGAACTTATCTCTAAATATGTCTGTATTCACCATGGATTCATCTCTAAATATGTTTGTATTCACCATGAACTTATCTCTAAATATGTCTGTATTCACCATGGATTCATCTATAAATATGTTTGTATTCACCATGGACTTACCTCTAAATATGTTTGTATTCACCATGGACTTACCTCTAAATATGAACAGAGGACAGAACAATGCTGTCTGTATTCACCATGGACTTACCTCTAAATATGTTTGTATTCACCATGGACTTACCTCTAAATATGAACAGAGGACAGAACAATGCTGTCTGTATTCACCATGGACTTACCTCTAAATATGAACAGAGGACAGAACAATGCTGTCTGTATTCATCATGAACTTACCTCTAAATATGTCTGTATTCACCATGCACTTACCTCTAAATATGAACAGAGGACAGAACAATGCTGTCTGTATTCATCATGGACTTATCTCTAAATATGAAGAGGACAGAATAGTATCAGGGCTTCCCAGCAGCCACTTCACTTCGCCTATCTCCTCTTCTTGACTAATTCAAGTCGATTAAAAGGTTGAACAGCTGCACAAGTCAGGGAGAATCGAATGAAGTCCAATGATCAGCGGTGAAGGGCTTTTTGGAAAATCTGTCCCTGTCCATTTTAAGCATCGCAGGTCATGGCTTTGGGTTGTCCCTGTCCCTTTTAAGCATGGCAGGCTATGCCTTTGGGTTGTCCCTGTCCCTTTTAAGCATGGCAGGCTATGCCTTTGGGTTGTCCCTGTCCCTTTTAAGCATGGCAGGCTCTGCCTTTGGGTTGTCCCTGTCCCTTTTAAGCGTGGCAGGCTATGCCTTTGGGTTGTCCCTGTCCCATTTATGCATGGCAGGCTATGCCTTATGGACTGTCCCTGTCCCTTTTAAGCGTGGCAGGCTATGGCTTTGGACTGTCCCTTTTAAGTGTGGCAGGCTATGGCTTTGGACTGTCCCTTTTAAGTGGGCTTTGGACTGTCCCTTTTAAGTGTGGCAGGCTATGGCTTTGGACTGTCCCTTTTAAGTGTGGCAGGCTATGGCTTTGGACTGTCCCTTTTAAGTGTGGCAGGCTATGGCTTTGGACTGTCCCCTTTAAGTGTGGCAGGCTATGCCTTTGGACTGTCCCTTTTAAGTGTGGCAGGCTATGGCTTTGTTCTGTCCCTTTTAAGTGTGGCAGGCTATATCTTTGGACTGTCCCTTTTAAGTGTGGCAGGCTATGCCTTTGGACTATCCCTGTCCCTTTTAAGCATGGCAGGCTATGCCTTTTGGCTGTCCCTGCCCCCTTTAAGCATGGCAGGCTATGACTTTGGGCTGTCCCTGTCCCCTTTAAGCATGGCAGGCTATGGCTTTGGACTGTTCTTGTCCCTTTTTAGCATGGCAGGCTATGACTTTGGGCTGTCCCTGTCCTTTTTAAGCATGGCAGGCTATGCCTTTTGGCTGTCCCTGTCCCCTTTAAGCATGGCAGGCTATGCCTTTGGGCTGTCCCTGTCCCCTTTAAGCATGGCAGGCTATGGCTTTGGACTGTTCTTGTCCCTTTTTAGCATGGCAGGCTATGGCTTTGCACTGTGCCTGGCACTTTTAAACATGGCAGGCTATGGCTTTGGACATTCTTGTTCTGTCCAAGCGTGACAGAATATTTATTCTTCCTGGTTATTAGATATGGGAAATGTCGCTACATGAAGAACATTTCCCTTGATCCCACAAAACAAGACAATTGATTTCAGTTCAACGATTTGCCATCGCTTAACAGTTTAATTGGTCTTGACTTCAAAGTTGTATACAGCCTATGTGGTTTAATTGCTCTGTATTATTTTATCACCGGGGAGATACATTGTATATAAATTTGTAGTTTTGGAACCAAGTTGCAAATTAAATGTTCTGTTTGTGCAAATTGGCTAAATAAGATGAGTATCATTATGCTTGCCCAGAAAGATGAAGATTGCCCTAAACATAATAAAATCAATAAAAAAAACATAATCATAAAGAAAAACAAGCTACTATTTGCTTGCTTGAACTAATAGCATCTATCCGCTTCTATGGTAACAATGCCCCTCAAACCAATTACTGTAGTTAACTGACTGTCCATGAGCTCTGTCTTAGCCAATTACTCATATGAAATAGGAATAATGAACATCTCTTCATTGCTTCCCTAGCCAGATTTAGAATTTTGCATCAATTTTGCAACAAATGTATTACGTGCCAACTCAATTCTTAGCGAGGGCCTGTGTGGCCACGCTTGATTAGTTTGTCTGAAACGAGTCAAAGCGCCACTCTAATCCACCTATCTAGGAAGACTTGGCTTTTGTCTCCTTTATGTATATTAATTATTTTTCTCTCCCATTTGCTGCCTTGTCACCTAGTGACTATCAGAGCAAATAATCTCAAATTAATCCCAAGAAAGAGCAGTACATTGAAGAGCTGTAATGGGATTTCTACAGTGGGATGCTCACAGTCATAAATGTGGGTGAACTAATTAAACTAATTGTATTCACAAGTGTGAAATAATTCAATTCTTCCCAATGCATTAACAGGCAGTGCAAAATCCTAATCCTGCCACATTACATGTGCAGAAATATAATGAGCACATTGTTGTATAGTAGCGGGTATGGCTGCAGTACTGGCTGGGTCTGAGGCCTGTCCTCATCACAACATATTAACTGTTGATGCGTGCCAATGTTGGCCAACCATGTAGTGGTTCTGAAGAAGTTGTGGTAACACTTTCTATGAAGGTCATGTCTATAATGCATTATACACATTCATAAGACATTATAATGCATTTATAAGACTATAAAACTCTTTATGAATATAATCATACATACGTAGATGGCAACTGTAATAGAAAAATAAATAAAATGCTTTGTTGATTCATCAATAAATCAGTTGCTCGTTTAAAATGAATATAGGAGGATTTATTCCATGAAAGAGTTCCCTCTGTACAGAGTGTCACACACCATGATTTTCTCTTGGTATTGTGCGCAGATTCAAAACATCTCTGCTCACTTATACAGAACTTCCAGCCCCCACTCGGTGGCTGGTGTAAAATTCCATTAGCTCACAGAAGTTCAACCTTGATCTTCTCATGAGACAAAATACAACCTTGATCTTCTCATAAGACACAATATAATGGTATCTGACCCTAGGAGTGGGGAAGAAAATGCTGAGTCATTCCAAGTGGTTCACTTGAGACGTCTTGGACAGGGAGAACCATATATCATTATTGAACAGAGGCAATAATGATCAACAACCAATCAAATAGCAATCAATCAATCAATTTTCACTCACAATTCCTCCCTTTGATAAAAATCAATCATTATTAGCAATTATTAAAAGGAAAATATTGATAAGAAACCTTGGGCTCTATCTTCCGACAGGCACTATCCCCTAAATAGCGTTTGCACACCTGTTTGCGCGTGCCTTAAGGCAGGGAAGATAGCATTCCGCCTTGCGCCGTCCGCCAGGTGTCAAATGTAACTGTTTAAAAGTGATATCATTGTCTGGTAGACGTGACCTCCCTGATTTCTAAGTTAAAACAGCCCCGAAATATGTTGGGGATGCAATTGTTGGCCGGGATGCGGAAAGGTTCACGGCAGGTGTCGCAAGCGCAAATTAGAGCCGTGCCGAAATCATCTGCGCCGCAAAATGCCTGCGCAAAATGCCTGCGCAAACGGGATTTGGGCGGTCTTACTACCAGAATTATTCACAGGCGTGGCCAGGCAAGGCTGGGCATTACGTCAATCAAAACCAATCAGATTCCCGTCTCGCAATGGTTTGTTTGTGCGAGGCATGCAATATGCTGTAATTATCTCCATGCGTAATAGAGTGTACTCACTCGTGCGAGGACAGAGAGAGCTTATTGGCAGATTGTCTGTGGTGCCAACGAACCTCCGGCTTATGAAGGTAAATAGCCTATGTCCATTGTCTAACAAGTTTTCTCAATTCATTTCCCTCTTTGCGATGTTGATTGCCTCACTGAATTATCTGCTAATACCCAATTTTAGCAGCATAATTTGATGTATTGGCGTGGCAAGGCTATGCGTAATGACATATCCAAAACAAATTCCACTTTCCACTGCGCAAATGCCTCTCTGCGCTGGGAGCGCAACGGTAATCTCTGTGCAGCGCACCCAGCGCAGAGAGGTATTTGCGCGTAAGAGGTCCTTTTCAAAGCTCTTAGCGCAAAGTAATTGCGTGCTGCTGACGATAGCATAATGCTATCACCACATTTTAGTGCTGAAACGCCTGCTTTGGCTTGTGGCAGCCAATGCCCAGTACAGTTATCACAGGCATGCGCTTGTGTCCGCCCCCAATTTGCATTGCGCACGGCGTTAAACGAGCGCAAATGCTAAATTAACGCTTTTGGGAAGATAAAGCCCCTTAGCTTTTTAACAAAAAACAGGAATAGAAAACCTTAACACTTTTATCCTTAACACATTCAGTGCCACAGCGCTTCAGTAAAATTGTCTGGAGCCTGTGCCAGATTCACTTCCATTCAGTTGAAAACAGCTATAGAATTTTTTCTATTATGGCTATATTAACGGGGCTGGACTTTAATGAAAGATTGAACACTCCTGCTTCTTCCAAAGAAGAAATTTTGTTTCTAGACAGTTCCATTATGAAATTACAGCCTCTCAAAAAAGTGCACTTTCATGGGTTTTCTGTCGTTTTTTTTTTCTTTCCAAGTTATAGCCCCTTTTATGAATACCTTTTGCACTCTAATTTCGAGCACAGATCGGGTGGACTCTGGCTGGTGTTTTCTGATGTGGTGGCGTGTGGTGTGGTTTCTGTGCAGCCTGTGTGTGTCACACACCCCTCTCCCCCCCCCCCCCCCCCCTCTCCACCTCTGAGCTGCGGGCTCCTCCCACACGCACAGTTTGCTTTCTCGACTCGTTTTTGCCCCGGACAGATCCCAGCTTTGCTGCGCGCATCATTTCCTTGATGGGCATCAAGGAAATGATGCGCGCTGGCAAACGCGACTGAACGAAAAGGCTTGGCCCGTTCGGCTTCGGATGCTGCCTTTCTAGGAAATCGTGTGGAGATAGATAGAAGCATAAGAGCTCAGTTGTGAGCGCGGATGCAGCCGAGCCCACTCTCGCTGTAGACGGAGCAATATATAGGCTCTGGCAGAAAGCATGCATCGGTTTCCACGGCTTTCTCCGCTGTCTCCTGTACAAAGTAAAGGATCTGAGGTGGGTGGAGCAGCTCCTGTGACGATGTTTAAGGTGGCGCCGTGTGATCCCTTGAAGGGATTCATGCTCACTGGCTGGGTACGACCTTAAACAGCAGAATTATGGAATAATATGAATTATGATTTTAGGACGTCCACAGACGTCCTTGGCACTGAACGTTACTTTTTTTTAGGACGTGCACAGACGTCCTTGGCACTGAATGTGTTAACTCGTAGAAAATGATCATCAAAACATCAAATGATTAGTAAAACAAAATTACTTCATCAATTACAGTAAGTCAGACTCAAACTTTTAACAAAATGTTGTCATCAATTCTTCTTTACCAAAATGAATAATTATTTTGATAACAAACTTTTATCACGGTAAAATGACAACAAGGTTTATGAAGTATTATAAGTGGTGGACATGTTGAGCATTCATAATGCTTTATACCTCTATGCCAAAGTGACAACAGTGTTTGAAAGAATAATAATTGTTTTACACTTTACTTGCAGCCAGCAAATACTGCTCTTTAACATGTCCTCATAGCACTCCTTCGGCGCTCACAGCATCCCAGGTGGGAATTGAACCCAGGACCTTCTAGCAGTGAGGCGATATCTACCGTCACTGCGCCACCGTGCCACCGTGCCCCCTCATTCTGCTGTACACATTGGCCCCTATCTTCCCACTGGCCTTAGGCGCTAAAACTGGCGTTAAACGCAAACGCGCCTTGCGCCTGCCTCGGGAAGATAGCATCATGGTTTTAGGCCCCGAAATGTGCTTTACGCCAAAGAGGCATGGCGCAGTGCCAGAATAGGCCAGAATGGGCGTTTCAGCCTTAAATACCGGCCTAACGCTATCTTCCCCCCTGGCGTTAATTTAGCGCTTAACGCTTTTCGAAACCAGACATTATTCAGTGCGCCGGGGATATTACTGTGCTCTCTCTCACTCCGTCTCTCTTGTGCATCAGACAGGCACAATGACCGATGAAAAAAAAGTTGTTATACCGTAGTTTTGAGCCCCCGTCATTCAGAGGCTGTTGCATCACCCTACCTGTGCAGTGGGGGAGAAGAAAAGGTAGCGAGAGAGAACAAATCATTCTGCCCAAACAAATATTCACTGCGCCGGCTCCCCTACCAAAGCCACACATGTGAAATCTCCTAGCATGCATTGAGGCTAATACATTTCGACAAGAAATAGCAAACAAATCAGCCTAAATAGGCTAAGTGGTAGATATAAATAATATTTATGTTAACACAACATGCAATTCTAGAACATTTCAATGTTGGACAAAATAAAACATAAAAATCAAAACACAACCCTATGTGAAACATAGGTCGCAGTAGTGGAGCGTACACCGGCGCAGAGGGTGCGCCCGCCCCGGGCCCACTCGTCAGTATGCCACCATCAAAAAACAAACAAAAACATTTTGCCAGGCCAGGCCAGGCCAGGCCACCGGCCATCGGCCTGACGTGCCCGATTATGCAGTCCACGCCTGTCTGTGTGTGAGAGAGAGGGAGACAGGGGCAGACAGGGTGCGGTCTGTGACAGCCTGTCGCTGTCCATCTGCGGTGGTGCAAATTAGCACTAATGGGGATAAAAATGGGATACAAAATCTGGGGGGGGTGGGGGGGAATTGTACAGCAGAAAACTTTCCAAAACACCAGACGTACGATAATTATTTGTATGATAATTTACCTCCCAAGAATGATCTTTTTGGCCCTCTGGTACGATAATTCAACACTGCCCAGAATGCATTTCGGCAGTGAAGGAGAAGAGAAAACTCTGCGCAGCCATGTTTTCTCCAAAGGGCAACTATTTAGTTTCTGTTTGTTTGGGCTCTATCTATGGTTAATATGGCACTTTATGAAGTTTTAATAGTTTCAGTAGTCAAACGTAACTAAGTAGAAAATCGGATGGTTACGATGTAACCCAGGTTTTCTGAGGGGGACCTCTCTCCCTCATGAATTCCATTCATGTGAGATTATCTGATCCAGCGCAGCTGTCATGGATTACTCTTTAACACATTGAGTGCCAGCGACGCCAAATGGCGTCAGGAGAAATTTACCGTAGGCTGCCAGCGACGCCAAATGGCGTCAATAACTCCAAATTCATATTTTGACGGGGGGGATGTCGATCTAAGCCTCTTACATCGCCTCTTACAATATGGGAGCTATTGAATGTGTCTAACCTATTTTACAGAACCCTTAGGTGGCGACAGTGCCCTCCCGATTAGACAAAGGCCAGGAGAAAAGAGAGAAGTCATGAGGAAACGGAAATCGCATCGATATGCTTGAAGCATAACGTTAGCTGTGCCTGTGAACAGCAGTCATCTGCTGCCACAATTGAGCCCCATCCGTGTCCGCTGCGATAGTCCATCCATATGATTTAGTTGCCGACACGGCGACACCAGCGTCTTTCTGAAAAGTTACATTATTCTCAGCTGGGAGCCGAGGACACGCTGTAAAAAAGCGGGGGGATGCAGGCAGCGGACTTTTCAGTGCAGATCAAACTCAGAGCAAACCGCAGCAGAGACACGACTCCTCCCACCACGGAGGAGGAGGAGGAGGGGGGTGGGGCACGCAGGGCACTACAGCATACAACCATTGACAGTACACACACACCCAGGCAGCAGCAGGCTCGATGCATAGAGAGCAAACAAGCTAGAATAGGCTATCTGATGCCCACCAGCAGTAAATCAAGACCAGCAAGAAGGTGTAGGGTCTGCGCACGCAGGGGCCAGCGCTGCTGGTTGCAGCTAAAACATATTATTTGGCCAAACAAAATTCCTTTGTTTTCACTCTTTTATTGAAGGAAATTATTTTTGAGGTGTCATTATATCAGAAAATATTTGCTTCAGAGTCAATGATGTGCTTGAAATGTTTAATTTCACAAAAGGCTCATTATCTCAGCTTCTAGAAAAAAATTGCTGTTTTTGGCTAAATCAAGCTATCTTCTCCGGCTCATAACTAAAGAACGGAAAATGGGATCAATAAACTTTTTTTGCAGATGATAGAAGAGAGTCTCCTCGTTCTTTGTGCGTGTTCGGTGTTTACATAGTAATATCGCACAATATTCTGTGGGCCTCGAGAAATCACTGAAAACGCTCTGAAACTCTGGCACTGGGAGCGTCCGTTCTCCAAAAGTGGCTGGCACCCAATGAGTTAAGACACTAACTAGCACCACCTGGGTGCAATTGCGCGTGCACCCTGATTGGCCAGACTCGGCTATATAATCTACTCTCAGGTGCGGCGTGCTTGCTTAATTCTGATTGGAAGCCTCTTTCGGAGCGGCTTCTTGCAGGGAGAGAAGTTTCCCTCAGGAAACCTGGGTTACATCATAACCATCAGTTTCCTATCGGTCGACTTCTCTCCCTCATGAATTCCATTCATGTGAGATTCCTCTGTAAGACACCCTGTGAGGAAACCATGCAGACGTATCTGCTCCTCCGGGAGCCTGAAGTGGCCATTGTGCTCGAATGAGACACACCACCACCAGAGCTACCTCTGTGCACAAACAATAACAAAATATTCCATATGCACACACCCCTGGCCCAGGCACAAGGTGCCACCAGGGCTTAGCGGACCTCGCCAATGCTAAGATGATCTGTAATTGGGTCGAGAGCAAGGTAACAAGGCTTGCTTCACACAGAAGACCTCCCTCGGGACCCTGGTATGTTCTCGTAAGAGTCATGACCCCAGAGTCATTAGTGACTTAGTAATTAGAATGATGAATTAGTAATTACATTACATTACATTACATTACGTCATTTGGCAGACGCTTTTATCCAAAGCGACTTACAATAACACATTTTTGTCAGCAATAGAGCAATCAACTATGGAGTACAGTCTATGACAACTACAACTTCTGAAGGAACAGTGGTACAAGTTTAGGTTAGTGGTACAAGTTTAGGTTAGTGGTACAAGTTTAGGTTAGTATTTTTTTTTTTTTTTTTTTTTTAAGAAAGAGAGAGAGAGAACGAAGTTAGATCAAGAAGGGCCCACATGGAGCCTGAAAAGGTGAGTCTTTAGTCTTTTCCGAAAGATCGGCAGTGATTCAGCCGTCCTGACCGAAGGTGGAAGCTCGTTCCACCATTGAGGTGCCAGGGACGAGAAGAGTCGAGATCGGGATGAGCGACTTTTGAGCCCCCGTAGCGAAGGAGGGGCGAGGCGACCAGCACTGGTGGAGGAGCGAAGGGAGCGCTGAGAGGTTTGGAACCTGACCATAGATTGCAGGTACAGGGGAGCTGTTTGGTGTGCAGCCCTGTAGGCCAGTACCAGTGACTTGAATTTGATGCGGGCCGAGATGGGAAGCCAGTGGAGCTCCTGGAAGAGGGGAGTGACGTGAGAGAATTTGGGTTGGTTGAAAACCAGACGGGCTGCAGCGTTCTGAATGAGCTGAAGCGGTCGGATGTCAGTGGCAGGTAGGCCGGCCAGGAGGACGTTGCAGTAGTCCAGGCGGGAGATGACAAGAGACTGGACCAGGAGTTGAGTCGCTTCTCTTGTGAGAAAGGGACGGATTTTGCGGATGTGCTAGAGAGCGAACCTACAGGAGCGTGCTGTAGCAGCTATGTTGGCTGAGCAAGACAGCTGGTTGTCAAGGATCACCCCAAGGTTCTTAGCTGTTTGTGAGGGAAGTACAGTGGTGTTGTCAATGGAGATGGAGAGATCTGCGAGAGGGCAGTCTTTCCCTGGGAGGAAGAGTAGTCCTGGGGGACACCGGTGGTAAGAGGACAGGATCTGGAGAGGGACCCTCTCCATGAGACCTGGTATGAGCGGTTCGAGAGGTAGGAAGCAAACCAGGAGAGTGGAGAACCTGAAATGCCGAGGTCAGACAGAGTGGAAAGAAGGATTTGGTGGTTGACTGTATCGAAGGCAGCAGACAGGTCAAGGAGGACAAGAACAGAGGAGAGGGATGAGGCCTTAGCAGTGTGAAGGGCCTCTGTGACAGCAAGAAGAGCTGTCTCAGTGGAGTGAGAAGCCTTGAAACCGGACTGCAGAGGGTCCAGGAGGTCATTTTTGGAGAGATAGAGAGAAAGTTGTTCAGACGCTGCTCGTTCGAGGGTTTTGGAAAGGAATGAGAGAAGAGAGACAGGTCTGTAGTTCTGAATAGCAGTAGGGTCAAGGGAGGGTTTCTTAAGCAGAGGCTTGACTCTTGCAGTCTTTAGAGCAGGCGGAACAAGACCAGAGGACAGAGATGAGTTAATGAAGGTAGTGAGGAAGGAAGATATGTCAGGTGAGATGGTTTGGAGGAGAGAGGAAGGGATAGGATCGAGGGGGCAGTAAGTGGCTCGGTTCGAGCTGATGAGTTTAAGCACTTCATCGGGAGAGAAGGAAGGAAATCCAGGGACTAATTCATCACTAAGGAAACTTTGAGGAGGGTGAAAGGCTGCAGTTCCATAGACTGACTGACACGGGACTCAGATCAGGCCTTTAGGGTGGAATGCAGGGCACGGGCCCAGCACCACCCCAGCATCACCCAGCAGTAAGCGGCAACAGTCCTATGCACCGAAGGGCATGGAGCTCACAACTCCTCTTTTTCCTTCTTTGGTCGATACAATGGCATTGGTCCCACCGAGAGCTAGCGCAGCCCATATACCTGCAGATCCCTCTGCGGGCAAATCCAAGCTTGGGAGGCAACACCACCCTGAGCGTGCCGCCAAAAAACATGGGCACCAGCGCGCTGTGGATGCCATCGACCCCAAGAGGCACAGGCACCATCCTCCAAATTAAACTGGGCATACAGAGGTAATTGAGGTAATGATCCGATTGATTATTGTGTATTAAAATCATCACAGGTGTTTTTATGTCCGGGTGCCAGATGCTTAACTCATTGAGTGCCAGCCACTTTTGGAAGACGGACGCTCCCAGTGCCAGCCCTTTCAGAGCGTTTTCAGTGATTTCTCGAGGCCCACAGAATATTGTGTGATATTACTATGTAAACACCGAACACGCCCAAAGAACGATGATACTCTATTGTATCATCAGCAAAAAAAAGTTTATTGATATCATTTTCCGTTCTTTAGTTATCAGCCGGAGAAGATAGGTTGTTTTCACCAAAAACAGACGTTTCAAATTAGAAGCTGAGATAATCAGCCTTTTGTGAAATGAAGCATTTCAAGCACATCACTGACTCTGAAGCTAATATTTTCTGATGTAGTGACACCTCAAAAATAATTTCCATCAATAGAACAGCGAAAACAAAGGAATTTTGTTTGTCAAAATAATATTTTTTAGCTGCAACCAGCAGCGCTGGCCCCTGCGTGCGCAGACCCTACACTTTCTTGCTGGTCTTGATTTACTGCTGGTGGGCATCAGATATTCTAGCTTGCCAATGTGTCCATCGAGCCTGCTGTCTGGGTCTGTCTGGGTTGGTGTTGTATGCTGCCCTGCGTGCCCCCCCCCCCCCCCCCTCAACTGCAAACCCCTCCTCCGTGGGTGTGGCTCTGGTGGCTCTCTGCTGCGTTTGCTCTGCACTGAAAACCCAGATTTTTCACAGTGTTCCACGTGTATTTGTCACCGGCTCCCAGCGCTTCCAACTGAGAATAATAACAACTCCACAACTAATCATGTGGAGGGCTATCGCAGCGGACACAGAGGGGCTCAATTGTGGGAGCAGATTGGCTGCTGCAGGCACAGCTAACGTTATGCTTCATGCATATCGATGCATACCGATGCGGTTTCAACACGGGGCTTCTTCTGCTGTTTTTCCTCACCTTTCTCTAATCTGGAGAGCACTGTCGCCACCTAATGGGTCCGTAAAATAGGTTTTACTTCGTTTCGAACTCAAGCTCTCACTAGTGCCTAGTTCGCTGCGTACGCAGCATTATGGAAGACTGTCATTTTTGCTCCAAAAATTACTTTACATTAAAACCTGACCACGCCCCTTTAGGTGACGTGGTGCCCCCCTGGGGCTGACTGGGCCTCCCACCTCGCCCCCGTGACTACGTCACGGCCAGTCAGCCCAGGGGCCGCCACTCTTCGCTTCTTCCAGCCAGTGTGAGGACGTCGTTTTCTTAAGCTCCGCAGTTAGCTCTAAAGTCAGTGCTCTTCATAGCTTGGACAAATAGACTCGCTCCGGTTCATTTGCCCACCTTCGAGAGGTTCGCGTGGACGAGATAAATCAGGATTCGGGGACCCGTTCCTGTGCTCTTCACCAGCGGCATCGGATCAAGTCATCCAAAGCTAAGAGTATCTTCTTTGCTAACTGTTATATTGACTGCCGCCGTGCAGCGCATTTAACGTTTCCCCGGCTGGGTTAACGTTTGATAGGCTTGAGCGCCGACTCAGTCTGCACTCATAACTTTTAGCTAGGTTGCACACGTGCAGAATAGCTTGTACCGTTAAGCACTAGAACAACAGGCTAATTAGCACAGTTGTCACAGTTAGCTAGCTTGCATCCGTGCGGGTGCTTCTGTTGCTAGGTACTTTAGGCGCCAGCTACTAGCGTTAGAGCGCACACGTTTCTCCGGCTGGAGTAACGTTAAATAGGTAGCTAGCTAGTCGTCTCGTGCAGCTAGCAGCTAGCTTGTAGCACTCCAGCATATTCACCGTTGCAAGCGACTGTAGACAGTCAGCATACACGGTTAACTCCCGCTAATTCTAGACAGTCGGCGGGGTTGTTGGCGGGTTAGCTAAAACTGCTTACTCGCACAATGAGCCGGGCGGCTGACATGAGACAGAGGGAGACAGCCAAGAGCTGTGTTAGCTGTGAGGCTACATTGGCGGTCCAGGACCGCCATAGCCAGTGTGTGTTTTGCCTCGGGCACAACCATGCTAGCGACGCCCTGTTGAAAGCAGATTTCTGCCGGGCAAGCGAAGGCTTTACCCTGGCCGTTTTACGGGAGAGAGCGATGCTCTTTATCCAGGTGGGCCAGCGGCTTAGCCACGCACCTCCCGAGGGAGGCGCGTGCGGTGGGTCTGACCGCTCGGAGGAAGAGGAGTTACCTGAAGAGCAGGGCTCCCCGGTCCTACCCGAACGGCAGATTTTTAACTGGGGGGACGAGCCCATCGACCCTGTGATACAACAGGGGGGGTTTTTCCCCTATGACCCCATCATTCCCCCCCAGGACGCCCCCCAAGAGGAGTTGTCTGGCGGGGAGGAATGGGGCCGCGCTACCGCGGCCACCTCTCTGTTAGGGACCCGTTCGGAGGCTAGCCTCAACGAGCCCTATCAGAAGCAGTTTCTGGGGGTAATGTCTAGGGCTGCAGCTAAGCTTGGCATTGCTCGGGCCGAACCACCTCCGCCCCTCGAATCAGTGCTGCGGGGTTGCTATTACCAGCCACTCCAGGCACCACAGGCACCCCGCCCGAAGCCCCGGCTGCCGGTCTGTATAGACGTGGTTCGCGCGGTGCAGTCAGGATGGGAAAGGCCTCAGGAGGCCAAGCCGCTCTGCGCAGGCATGGCTCCATGGTCGGCCTTAGAGGGGGCGGATAAACTCGCGTTAACCGCGATGCCTCCTCTCGAGGATATCGTGGCCAGACACCTGGCCCCTAACTCCGCGAGGCCTGCTTTGCCCTCTAAAGCGTGCCAACTTACAGCCAAGTTGGCCGAAAAGGCGTACTTGGCGGCGGGGCAGTCCGCCGCCATGACCAACAACCTGGCCATTCTGCAAGGCTACCAGGCGGTGCTCCTGTGGGACATGCAAGGTGACCCTGCCCCCGAGCTGTTTACAGAACTCAGGATGGCCACGGATTACGCCATGCGTATGGTAGACTGCCTGGCGCAGAACAGTGGGAAGGTCATGGCCTTCTCCGTTCTCACCCACCGCCACCTGTGGCTAAATCTTACCCAGCTCCCTGAGCAGGATAAGAGGAGGCTGCTGGGGGCTCAGATCTCCCCGGAGGGCCTGTTCGGCTCTTCCGTGGAGTACATGGCCCAGCGGTTGGAGTCGCGTCAGAGGGACTCGGCGGCGGTCAGCTCCTTCATGCCCAAGCGGGCGAAGGGGGAGGACCGCCGGTTCCAGGTCCAGGCGCGCACGCGGAGTCGTCCTCCGGGGCCTCCGCCGCCGCGGACGGCCCCGCATCAGCGGGTACGAGTCTCACCGGCTAGGGCGCCCCCAGTGGTTGCGCCCCACCTAGCCGCGGTGGGCCCATCATTCGTCCCACGGCAGGTCAGGGGACGCGGCCCCCGCCCCCCAAAACGAGGAGGTGCGCGGGGAGCAGGTAACCAGTCCCGTACTTAGTCACCTCCCTGGGGAAGGGGGGGGGCTATGAGCCCACCGTCGTTGGAGCTCAGCGCTCAACTTTGGTCTGGGACTCAGCAGGGGCCTACCCAACCCAGCTCGCCAGGGCTTGGCTTCAGGGCCAGCCTTCGGCTTGTAGCTTTAGGGACAAGCCCACCGTCCTCGGTGCCCAGCGCCCGAGTCCGGTCGGGAGCTCTCCCTGGATCACTTATCCGCCGTCAGGAGGCCCCCGGGACAAGCCCACCATCGATGGTGCCATGGGCCCATCGTTGGTCGGGAGCTCTCCTGGGGACCGCGCGAGCGGACGAGTCCGCATCCGGCGGTCAAAAGAGAGGCTTGCCTTCTTACTCCCCCCAGCCGGCGAAAGCCGCACGGCTGGGGGGTTTCGCCGGTTCAACACGCTCACAGGGCACGTCAGTAGGCGGAGCCCGCGTAAGAAACCGGCAGGGGGGCTTAGCCTCGTTTGTCCCGCCCCCCCCTTTTTCTTCCCCAACCAAAGCACCGGGTCCCCCGGTGCCCAACAATATACTAAACAGACCATCGTTGCCCGACAGGCTCGAGGCCTGGGAGCGTCTGTGTTCCCCGTCCCCGTGGCTGCTGCGCACCCTTCGGAAGGGTTACGCCATGCAGTTTGCCAGGGCCCCACCCAGGTTCGACGGGACCCACGATACGGTCGTGGACGGGGAGTCCATAGACATACTCCGCAAGGAGGTCATTTTGCTCCTCGCCAAGGGGGCGATCCGCTCGGCCCCCAAGGCAGAGGTGCGCTCGGGGTTCTACCACAGGTACTTCGTCGTGCCCAAAAAGGACGGCTCCATGCATCCAATTCTGGACCTCCGGCACCTCAACAAGACGCTGAGGAAGCTCCCGTTCCGAATGCTCTCTTTTCCCCACCTCTTCAACGCGTTGAGACAGGGGGATTTCTTTACTTCCGTGGACCTGAAAGATGCGTTCTTCCATGTCCACGTGGTCAAGAGACACAGGAAATACCTGAGGTTCTCCTTCCTGGGGAAGGCTTACGAGTTCTGGCCTTTCGGCATGTCATTGAGCCCGCGAACCTTCACGGCTTTCGTGGAGACGGCCTTGGCCCCCCTCCGTGCGAGAGGGGTTCGCATCTTCCTTTACCTCGACGACGCTCTTATTGTGGCCGGCTCGAGGATCGATGCCACGAAACATACCAAGGTGGTGACCGATCACCTACAAACCTTAGGGTTTCTGGTGAACTGGAAAAAGAGCTGCCTCGCCCCAGAACAGACGGCGATCTTCCTGGGGCTCGAGTTGAACTCCCGGGCTATGCGAGCCCGCCTTTCGCGGGAGCGACAGGCGCGCACGGTGCGGACAGCGAGGACATTAAGTCGATGCTCCTCGGTGTCAGTGCTTCAGTGCACAGTCATGTTGGGCCTGATGGCCTCGGCACTGCATGTGCTCCCCCTGGGGAGGCTACACATGCGTCCGTTCCAGATCTGGTTCCTTGCGTTGCGCTTGGATCCAGCCAGGGACCGTCATCGCAGGGTGCCTATGACAGGTCAGGCCCGCCTGGCTTTGGCCATGTGGGCAGACCCCCGTTACCTATCGAGGGGCACTCGATTGGGCCCGGTCCCGCTCAGGCTAGTGATTCGCACCGACGCCTCCCTCTGGGGTTGGGGTGCGGTGTGCGGGTTTCTGTCGGCAAACGGCCGGTGGGAAGCTCAGGAGCATCGCCACATAAACGTCTTGGAGCTGGAGGCGATCCGCCTCGCTCTGCTTCATTTCCAGCGAGTCATACATGGACGCCATGTGCTGATTCGCTCGGACAATATGGCGGCGATCGCCCACCTGAACAAACAGGGCGGTGTGCGGTCGAAGACTTTGAACCGGTTAGCGGCGGAGATTCACCTGTGGGCGTATCCCCGTCTCCTGTCAGTGTCGGCGGTCTATCTGCCGGGACGGCTGAATTACGGCGCCGACCTGCTGTCTCGAGGCTACCCCCGTCACACGGAGTGGTGCCTCCACCCTCAGGTGGTGGAACAGATTTGGGCCAGGTTCGGTCGTGCCCGCGTCGATCTCTTCGCATCGCGGCGCGCGACGCACTGCCCATTGTGGTTCTCGATCCAGGAGGACAGCCCCCCGTTGGGACACGACGCGTTGGCGAACGCGTGGCCACGGGAGGGGCTCTATGCGTTTCCACCGATCCCCCTGATCCGTCAGGTGTTGGACAGGGTGAGGGAACAGCGTCTCCGGCTCGTTCTAGTGGCCCCGTTCTGGCCCAGGCAGACGTGGTTTGCGGACCTGGTCTCCCTGGCGCAGGGCCCGCCGTGGGCATTGCCGGTGCGGGCCGATCTCCTGTCCCAGGCGGAGGGGGAGGTGTTCCACCCCTCCCCAGGCAGGTGGAAGCTAGCAGTCTGGCTCCTGAACGGGACCAGTTGCTAGCACAGGGCTTGCCTGACAATGTGGTGCGCACTATTCAGAGTGCTAGGGCCGCTTCGACCCGCACTCAGTATGCGTACAAGTGGCGGGTTTTTTCGCAATGGTGCACAAGTAAGGGTGTGGATCCAGTGAACTGCAGCGTGCGTCCAGTTCTCTGTTTCCTTCAAAGCTTGCTTGACGCGGGGCAGTCTCCGCAGTCGCTTAAGGTGTACGTAGCCGCGATTTCGGCTTGCCACATGGGGATTGAAGGGACCCCCGTGGGGGTGTGCCCTTTGGTCTCGCGCTTCATGAAGGGGGCGCGTAAACTGCGCCCGCCGTTGCGGTGTGTTTTTCCCAAATGGGACCTGGTTACGGTGCTGGATGGGCTAACGGGTCATCCGTTTGAGCCCTTGGACTCCGCCGATTTAAAGGTTCTGTCCTTAAAGACCGCGCTGCTGCTGGCCTTGTCGTCAGGGAAGAGAGTCGGTGACCTGATTGCCCTCTCGGTACAGCAGGCCTGTATGGTTTTTGGGGACGATGGGCGCAGGGTTACGTTGCGACCTAACCCGGCGTACCAGCCCAAGAATATTAATGCCAGCTATAGGTCTATGGTAATAGACTTGTCGGCATTCTGTCCCCCGCCGTTCAGTTCGGGTGAGGAGAGACGTTTGCACATGCTCTGCCCCGTAAGGGCGCTCTCGGCCTATGTGGCCAGGACGCGTTCATTACGCATTACAGATCAGCTGTTGGTTTGCTTTGGGCAAAGGGTCCAGGGCGGACCCCTTTCCAAGGATCGCTTATCACACTGGATAGTGGAGGCGATCGCGTTGGCATACTCTGCCGTGGGCAAGGTTCCCCCGGAGGGTATCAAGGCGCATTCTACGCGAGGTGTTGCGACATCCTCTGCGTTGTTGCGTGGTGTGTCGGTGGAGGACATGTGTGCCGCGGCCTCATGGTCCTCTCA
Organism: Poromitra crassiceps; assembly: GCF_964638095.1. Taxonomy (NCBI): domain Eukaryota; kingdom Metazoa; phylum Chordata; class Actinopteri; order Beryciformes; family Melamphaidae; genus Poromitra; species Poromitra crassiceps. Next base: position 66,327,715 of record NC_139623.1, read on the forward strand.
TCACACTTTCGTCAGGTACTACAGTCTCGACGTGTCCGGCTCGCAGTTCGCGCACGCGGTGCTGTCGGTGGCAAGAAAGTAGTATCATTGCCACTCTAATATGTCAGACGGTTAGGCATGAACGTTGCCATATGGCCGTGGTTCACCGGTGCCTTTCGGGTCGCCCTGTGGGGTGCTCCCGGCAGCAAGGTCGGTTGAATGGAGGCACTAGTGAGAGCTTGAGTTCGAAACGAAGTAAAACATTAGGGTTGTCCTACAACCCAGGTTTTACGAGTGAGAACGAGAGCTCTCACTACCCAGCCTTGCTGCGTCGATGCGTCTCTGGGTGCGTCGGATCTCAGCTGGCTGGAAGAAATGAGTGGCGGCCCCTGGGCTGACTGGCCGTGACGTAGTCACGGGGGCGACGTGGGAGGCCCAGTCAGCCCCAGGGGGGCACCACGTCACCTAAAGGGGCGTGGTCAGGTTTTAATGTAAAGTAATTTTTGGAGCAAAAATGACAGTCTTCCATAATGCTGCGTACGCAGCGAACTAGGCACTAGTGAGAGCTCTCGTTCTCACTCGTAAAACCTGGGTTGTAGGACAACCCTAATGTTATACACATTCAACATGCCCCAAATTTTTACAGGAGATGTATCAGGCTTTGATCCACGTCCCACCGTCAAAATACGCAATTGACGACAATCGTCGTCATTGGCACTTTACGTTACTATTTGAATTGACGACGATTGTCGTCATTGGCACTCAATGAGTTAACAAAAACCAGTCTAGATGCAGCTATGTGTGTGTGTGTGTGGGGGGGGGAGACAAAAAAAATCCTAATTGCTACATGAAAGTCACACATGTTCATCCACCTTTATTTAACCATGCAAGTCTGTAAGAACAAATTCTTATCCAGTGTGACAGCCTGGTAACCATATTAATGCAAAGTGGTGTCTAACCTGCATCAGCTCTTTAAAGCTCACAAAGTCATGCTATAGCACATTATTCATGTTATAACACATTATGTGGTGGACACTAGGGGTGTCAAAAATAATCGATTATAAGATGCATCGCGATGCGGACGTGCACGATTCTGCATCGATTCACAAATGTCAAAAATTGATTATTAAATTATTATTATTATTATTATTTATTTTTTTAATAATCAAATAAAATATAATGGAAGTACATGCAGTTGTTTATTTTAATTATGGATCATAATACAATGCAATTCCAAATGCACTTTTATTTTAAAAGTAGCCACACAGTGAGAAAAAAGAAAGTGAGAAAAAATAAATCATGTATTGCGGAAAAAAGTGATGCATCGATTTAAGATGCATCGAGATGCATCGATAATCGTACTCCAATCGAATCGTAGCCCTCTGAATCGTAATCGAATCGAATCGTGAGGCCAGTGAAGATTCACAGCCCTAGTGGACACACCACTTATAAACTTTGTTATAAATTGCCATGAAATTAATGCCATTTGTATGCAATGGGCAAGACCAAGTTGCATAAACCGGGAAATTAAATGAGGCAGAAGGAGTTCTTTGACAGAGTAAATAAAACTTCTATAAAGTGACATAATTAAGAAAGTTCATTTACCTCAGAAAGTCATTAATTGCTGCCCCTTTTTACACATTCGACCTGGACTCTTCGTCCATCACTGTGCTTATAGGCGCGGTAGCATGTAGGCCTATCGAAAAAAAGAAATGTGATAGGAAACAGCTTTAGCGAATTTGTAACCAAACCAGGGATTCCACTAGCATTTTTTCTGGCCGGCCAATTGAGCCGCAACATTCCAGAATTCCGGCCTTATAGAATAATTACCGGCCCAGTCAAAATGTAGCCTATTGAAAAAAGATAGATGTAGCCTGATCATTTCATAAATACATAACACATTATTGTATAATTCTTAGCAAACGAAATCTAAATTTTAAATCATTTTTTTGATTTCCAAATAATTTTCTAACTATTCACTGCAGGTGCGGTCTGCGCAAAGGGAGGAGCTGCATGCACACCCCTCCTTATTTAATTAATTAATTCGGTTCGGGTTTGCAGACTCATTAACTCATTCATGGCCAGTTTAGGACTGCCAATATTTAGCTCAGGCCAAAGATTTTCATAATTGTTGGTCATCTTTCAAGACCCACAGTAAATGATCTATTAGCACCAAAGTGATTTGCAATACCTCAAAATGAAGATGTACGTCTCTGGGTTGACCAGAAAAAAAAGTGAGCTTTTAGCATGTTCTGTACTCTACTTATAGCCATTTATATACACCCTGTTTTCACCAAAAAGGTCTCTCTGAGAAGAGAAATTGGAGAAAAAGGCATTTTTGTAAAGGACACAATCTCAGGCAGAACTCGCTCTCAATTATTTTATTTTGAACTGTATTGACATCAGACATGTAAATACTATTCGATATGACACGAATGACAAAAAAAAATATATATATATATATATACATGAAGTGCTTTTTTTACATTCAACAATACTGCCCTACAAATCATAACCGCAGTAACTACGCCAACACTGAAACTGAGAAAAATGGCTTTAAAGTTGTTTGACTGTCCAGCCAAATGAGATATAGGTTGAAAAGTGGCAATGCGCTTATTAACACGTTCACTGCCAATGACGTATTAATACGTCAAAAATAATCCAACGGTTGACTGCCAATGACGTATTAATACGTCAAAAAAATGAATTTTTTTTTTTGACCGTGGGATGTGCATCTAACCCTTTTACATCTCTTATATAATTATTGGAGCCACCGAACGTTTACAACCCATTCCACCGAGCCACTAAGTGGCGACAGTGCTCTCCTGACTAGAGGAAGGCAAGCAAAAAGCAGCCATTCTCATGAAAATGGATGGGGGAAAACGCTTTCGTTTTCGCGCTGATTGCTGGCGATGCGGGATTGCAAATTTGCATAATAGATTACAGGTGGAACACACTTTGAAACACGCAGCATAAATATGACCAGAATCGCAAAAGCTTCTCTCAACCAAAACTCCAAGAAGCGAGCGAGTCCATCCAGACTTCCTCAAACAGCGGCCGCGCAGACAGGCAGCAGCAGCAGCAAAGCAGTGAGACTGGTGACAAGCTTGTGACGGCCGCTGCAGCCAAGAAGAACGCCCACGGAGGGAGGAGTTGGAAGCAGAGGGGGGTTTCCTGCTGTTATGGAGGAAATTACTGTTCAAAACTATTGTTTAGATGTCTGAAGTCTTACTGATGCCAAAAATGAATGGTTAAAGTGACTGTTCTATCGAATTTCACAAAAAGCCGTTTATCTCTGAATAATTTTTCTGACGCTGAAACCATGCTGTATTCAACTGCTAATGCTTATAACTACTAACTCTACAAACTCACTCTTTTAGACAGAGAAAGCACACATTCTATTAGTTCTTTTGAGATATTGTGTGTTCACAAAATCTTAGAAAAGAATCCTCGGGTCTTGAAAGATGAGCCAGAATCCTCAAAAAACCCCTCTGGCAGAAGCTAACTACAGTAAAAAAAAAACGTCTGGCAGTGAATGTGTTAAATATGTATACGTTAAAGTATTTTTTGGGGGCAAAACAATTATCAATTACTTGACCTATGACCCCAGAAATGCAGATACGGCACTCTGTCTGTGTATTACCTTAAACAAATGTGTAGGTAGTACAAGGGAAAAGCGCAGTAACTACAATTGAATGTGCTTCTCCTGTCTTGTTTTTCATGAGACACTTGTAATCAGTTTTGATTTCGATACCACATCATATATCTGTATTTAATTGTTTTATTGTTTACATGTTTAAAACATTTAAATGGATGCGTAACAGATAAATTCAGGGAATCCTGAAGTCAGTTGATGTAATCTTCACCACTTGTGTTGCTTTTTGGTCATCATTCTGACGCAATTAATTAATGAGCACAGTTGTTTTATTATCTTAATTTAGAACAGGTTTTCTTTACAAATCAGATCAGCTTTTCAGATTGATAATACATACAAGAACATATACACTATATTACATAGCATATTAAAATGATTTTGAATAAAATGAATTACAGACTGCGTCTGAATGCTGATAATTTATGCAGCAATTAAAAAGCTTGTCCTGATGAGCTAGGTAGTGATACCAAACAATTATCAATATACAGCCAGATTAACACTTCCCAGTGGAGAACACAATTCCCTTCTTTATTGGATGATCTCTTATGGATTATTAGCTATAATACAGCATTTACGATTTTAAAGACACTGAAGACTCATTCATTAACAATTTGGACAGCTGTCAGTGCGCTCTCATATTGGGAATTGACTGGATTAACTAAACAGATTGTGCCATTATGATTGATTGATATGTTGGGCTTTGTTATGGAAAGCGCGGGAAAATTGCAGTAACTACAAAATCCAACCAAAAACCAGTCTGAAACGCAGTAACTACACCTCAAAGTGTAGTTACTGCGTTTATCTCTATTTAAGTCCAGCTGAAGCTCTGTGAAAGCAAATCAAACTGCAGTAAGTGTAGTTACTGCAGTTTTGTCTGGGTTTTGGTTGGATTTCGTAGTTACTGCAACTTTTATACTCTGTTTTCTCAAATATAGAGCAAGACTGAACGTAGAAAATTTGTCACATGATAAAACAGATATCTAAAAGTTCAATTTCAATAATAACTCAATTTTGACCAAAATTGTAGTTACTGCGGTTTTGATTATTTGGAGGGCAGAATACAGTTTACTCAGTGTGAGTGAGTGTGAATGTGTGTGTGTGCGCGGGGCCCATGTGTGTCTCTTTACATTACATTACATTTTGTCATTTAGCAGACACTTTTATCCAAAGCGACTTACAATGTCACATTCTGTCAACATTAGTGGAATCAACTGTGGAACATCATCTACACTAGGGATGTCGACGGTTAACCGTTAACCGGTTAACCGCCGACAACGTCATTGGTCGGTTAAGCATGTCGGTCAAACGGTTAATTTGCATATTAACACATTGAGTGCAGGCGCGGCTCCAGTATTGGGCCTGGCGGGCCTAGGCCCACCCACTTTTTCCCCAGGCCCAATCAGATTTTTTTTTTTTTTTTTTTTTTTTTTTTTTAAATATATATATATGTTTTTTTAATTAATTAATTTTTAAAACGAACATTTGAATACAAAATAAACACACAAAAACGTTTCCTGACTCTTTCTAACAATAAAAGAAAAATAAAACTGTTATATTAGACTTCAAGTACTGACGGGAGTAAATCGGACTCTCAGAACTACCCCCAGAGCTATTCAGATAAAAGAGTTGTTGTTGTAATGTACAGTGTAGCTAAAAAAGGTCAAAAAAAGCCCTCAAATCATTAATTTAAATGAGATATTCCTCTAAATATCGCTAAAAATGTAAAAAAAAAGACCTCAATTTTTTTTTTGGCGGCACCCTTCGGGTGCCGCCAAATCGGGTGCCGCCAAGATGGGCCCAGCCTACATTTGTTGAGCCCACCCAAAACTGAAATCCTGGAGCCGCCCCTGATTGAGCGCCAAGGACGTCTCTGGACGTCCTAAAAAAATGTAACGAGGAGTGCCAAGGACGTCTGTGGACGTCCTAAAATCATAATTCATATTATTCCATAATTCTGCTGTTTAAGGTCGTACCTAGCCAGTGAGCATCGGCGCCACCTTAAACATCGACACGGGAGCTGCGCCACCCACCTCAGATCCTTTACTTTGTGCAGGAGACAGCAGGGAAAGACGTGATCAAAGGGGAAACCGATGCATGCTTCAGCCAGAGCCGTATAGATTGCTCTGTCTGCAGCGGACAGTTGGCTCGGCTGCATCCGCGCACACAACTGGGCTCTTCTGCTTCTATCTATCTCCACACGATTCCCTGCCAGAAAGCCAGCATCCGAAGCCGAACGGCCAAACCTTTTCGTTCAGTCGCGTTTGGCATTTCCTTGTTGCGCGCTGGGATCCGTCCGGGGCAAAAACGGAGTCTGTGAGAAAACAGACTCTGTGCGTGTGGGGAGGAGCCCGCAGCTCAGAGGTGGAGAGAGGGGGGGGGGGGCACGCAGGCTGCACAGAAACCACACCACGCCACCACATCAGAAAACACCAGCCAGAGTCAGTGAATGTGCTCGAAATTAGAGTGCAAAAGGTATTCATAAAAGTGACTATATCTTGAAAAGTAAAAAAAAACGGCAGAAAACCCTTGAAAGTGCACTTTTTTCAGAGGCTGTCATTTCATAATGGAACTGTCTAGAAACAAAATTTCTTCTTTGGAAGAAGCAGGAGTGTTCAATGTTTCATTAAAGTCCAGCCCTGTCAATATAGCCCTAATAGAAAAAATTCTATAGCTGTTTTCAACTGAATGGAAGTGAATCTGGCACAGGCTCCAGACAATTTTACTGAAGCGCTGTGGCACTCAATGTGTTAAATTGGCATACAACGTGTTGCCAATATGGTGTTTTTTTTCCTCCTTCGCTGTAAGCAATGTTAACAAGTAGTTACTGTAGCAGCAGGATATAGGAATTAAAAGCTCCTGCCAGAACAACATTCATTTAGAGAAAGGCTTTTCCAAATGTTTGAGAGAAAAGCAGTGTGCATTGTCTGTCTCTCTCACACTGTCCGCTCCACACATGCGCCACAGCCCCGCCCCCCTCTGCTTTGAGCAGACAGGAGAAGTGCGATGCATTTCTCCCCTGACGCCCTGCCTGCCCTGTGCAGACTACAGCCAGCCAGTCACTCTGCTGCTTCTGTGTTCCAGCCGCTGTCATGAAACGGCTTTTCAGTTTGGTCAGGACAGGAGCGCATGGCCTGAAACCCGACACCTTGCTCACCTCACAGCGTTCAGAGTGCACTGCGCACGTCCGTGTCTGGAGTCAAACCTGATGGAACGTGCCCATTACTTTTTCTTCACTGGCTCATTCGGTTTCACTCTCTCTCCCTCCCTCTCTGCATGTTCATCATGCACACGCATGCATACGCTCGCACTCAATGATCAAACAGTAGTTTTTTACCATGTTACAAAAATGCAGACATGCGTCTAATTGACGATTGAAAAGTAACAATTAACGTTAGTCTTTACTGTCCAACACAGAGCAGTTCGGAGAAATTGTTTCACAACGAGAGACGGATTGTTTGTAGACTGCATTCATTGACACTTTCAAAGCCGGTGTGAAAGCAGCTACTGACAGCTGCATGCGGAGGGAGAAGGAGTGAGACCAAAAGCAGGTATTATATATTGCTAAAAGTAGAAGATACTGTAGTGATGCACGCTTTGTCAGTGCACCCTGCAGCCCCTGGGCTGTCGTCCGCTCAAACAGTACTTCACGGGGCGGCTGCGTGTCAATTGACGTGTCCTTAATATGCAATGCGTGCAGCTCTAAGCAGTATAGCCTATCGGAGGAATGTTTTTGTTTAGATGGCTGGAGGATTCAACTTGTCTTTTCGTTATGTTAATGTGTTTTCTTCTGCTTGTAGATGTAAAAATAAACGCTTTCTAATGAAGAAAAATCAAGCATTTGTTGTGGTAAGGGTTGAATGGGGCACAGACAGTCAAAATGCGCATTTTAATCTTCTCGGTTAACCGACAATTGTCGGCTAATGAGGGTCGGTTGTCGGTCAAAGAAAATTATGATTTTCGACATCCCTAATCTACACAGATACACCCTTGCAGCAGTAGAGTAACATCAATGTTTTTTTTTTGTTTTGTTTTGTTTTGTTTTTGGGGGGGGGGCGGTTTGGGGTGAAGAAGGGGGGGAAGATGCTAGATGGGGGGAGGGGGTTTGGGGTGGAGAAGGGGGGGGAAGATGCTACATCCCATACGGAAGAGGCATATATACACATATATGTAGTAAACATACATGTAGTATATGTTCATATAAGTATTCGACATATATCCACATATATATCCAGGATATATGTGCATATATGTGCATATGTATCACAATATATGAACATGTATGGAATTGGAACGTTTCATATATGGTCCATATATGTTAGTCCTATATAATTATATATGTGCATACATGTATAGATTGTATATGGACACATATGGTAATTAATTATATGTACATTTGTATGCATTGACACTATACGGACATATATGCTTAATACATATAAAACTATATATGAATAATAACTATACATACATATATGTTTTATTTTATATGAACACATATGACTATTACCTGTGTATAACTGTATGTATTTACCTGTATTCGACATATATCCACCTATATATCCAGGATATGCGTGCATATATGTGCATATATATCACAATATATGAACATGTATGGAATTGGAACGTTTCATATATGGTCCATATATGTTTGTCCTTTATAATTATATATGTGCATAGATGTATAGATTGTATATGGACACATATGGCAATTAATTATATGTACATTTGTATGCATTGACAGTATACGGGCATATATGGTTAATACATATATAACTATATATGAATAATAACTATACATACATATGTTTTATTTTATATGAACATATATGACTATTACCTGTGTATAACTGTATGTATTTATCTGTATTCGACATATATCCACCTATATATCCAGGATAGATGTGCATATATGTGCATATATATCACAATATATGAACATGTATGGAATTGGAACGTTTCATATATGGTCCATATATGTTTGTCCTATATAATTATATATGTGCATACATGTATAGATTGTATATGGACACATATAGCAAATAATTATATGTACATTTGTATGCATTGACACTATACGGGCATATATGGTTAATACATATAAAACTATATATGAATAATAACTATACATAGATATATGTTTTATTTTGTATATCCAGGATATATGTGCATATATATCACAATATATGAACATGTATGGAATCAAAACACATATCTCTTAATTAAAAGAAATATAATTTTCCAAATTATTTTTGATTGAACAACATCTCAGAAGTGAAACCCACCATAAAAATGGTTAGTTTTGTGCAAGACTTCCAGCACTACTGGATATTTTCAAGGTTTGTCCAGTGTGCATGAGATTGAAAAATAAGGGTTTTTTGACAGTGGAGTCATTAAAATGCCCCATAGTCTATATTATGGTTTTAGTGTAAACATTATATATTATATATGATTTAGAAGCTCATCGTAAAGCTGATTCCAAATATATAATTTAAAAGCTTCATAAATTAAATCCTGTGGAGTTATTAACCATATTAGATCCCTAATCTCTGCCCCAAATGCATCATGGGACTTCCATGCAAATTCTGGAGAAATGTTCACGCCCCCTCCAACCAGTCTCTCTGCTGCACCCTGGATTACTTACATGAACATAGATGATCACATGTATGAGAATACTCAATGTTAATTGCTTATATGAGCATACCTGCTGACATGTAAGTAAAGTCTTCTATGTTAATTGCTGATTTACACATATATGTAGACATATGTAAGTTTAACCCTATATGTTCAATGCGTAGACAAACATATATGATTACACGTATGAGAATATCTGCATATGTTAACTGATTATATGAGCATATATGTTGACATACATAATAGTAATCATATATGTTTAATGCTTATACGAACACATATTTTGATATGGAAGAGAATAACATATATGTGTGTTGCTTGTATTTGCATATATGCGGAAATATGTAGAAATATTCTTATATGTTAATTGCTTATATGTACATATATCTAAACATATGCGAGAATAACCCTGTATGTCCATTACTTGTATGAACATATATGATCACATGTATGAGAATACTCATATGTTAATTGCTTATATGAGCAAACATGCTTGCATATGTAAGTAAATTCTTATATGTTAATTGCTGATATGCACATATATGTAGACATATGTAAGTTTAACCCTATATGTTCAATGCTTACACGAACATATATGATTACATGTATGCGAACATCCGCATATGTTAATTGATTATATGAGCATATATGTTGACATACGTAATAATGATCATATATGTTTAATGCTTATATGCACACATATTTTGATATGCAAGAGAATAACATATATGTGTGTTGCTTGTATTTGCATATATGCAGAAATATGTAGAAATATTCTTATATGTTAATTGCTTATATGTACATATATCTAAACATATGCGAGAATAACCCTGTATGTCCATTACTTGTATGAACATATATGATCACATGTATGAGAATACTCATATTTGTTAATTGCTTATATGAGCATACATGCTTACATATGCAAGTAAATTCTTATATGTTAATTGCTGATATGCACATATATGTAGACATATGTAAGTTTAACCCTATATGTTCAATGCTTATACAAACATATATGATTACATGTATGCGAACATCCGCATATGTTAATTGATTATATGAGCATATATGTTGACATACGTAATAATGATCATATATGTTTAATGCTTATATGCACACATATTTTGATATGCAAGAGAATAACAGATATGTGTGTTGCTTGTATTTGCATATATGCGGAAATATGTAGAAATATTCTTATATGTTAATTGCTTATATGTACATATATATAAACATATGCAAGAATAACCCTGTATGTCCATTACTTGCATGGACATATATGATCACTTGTATGAGAATACTCATATGTTAATTGCTTATATGAGCATACATGCTTACATATGTAAGTACATTCTTATATGTTAATTGCTGATATGCACATATGTGTAGACATATGTAAGTTTAACCATATATGTTTAATGCTTACACAAACATATATGATTACATGTATGCGAACATCCGCATATGTTAATTGATTATATGAGCATATATGTTGACATACGTAATAATAATCATATATGTTTAATGCTTAAATGCACACATATTTTGATATGCAAGAGAATAACATATATGTGTGTTGCTTGTATTTGCATATACGCAGAAATATGTAGAAACATTCTTATATGTTAATTGCTTATATGTACATATATCTAAACATAATAGAATAACCCTGTATGTCCATTACTTGCATGAACATATATGATCACATGTATGACAATACTCATATATGTTAATTGCTTATATGAGCATACATGCTTACATATGTAAGTAAATTCTTATATGGTAATTGCTGATATGCACATATATGTAGACATATGTAAGTTTAACCCTATATGTTCAATGCTTACACAAACATATATGATTACATGTATGCGAACATCCGCATATGTTAATTGATTGTATGAGCATATATGTTGACATACGTAATAATAATCATATATGTTTAATGCTTAAATGCACACATATTTTGATATGCAAGAGAATAACATATATGTGTGTTGCTTGTATTTGCATATACGCAGAAATATGTAGAAACATTCTTATATGTTAATTGCTTATATGTACATATATCTAAACATAATAGAATAACCCTGTATGTCCATTACTTGCATGAACATATATGATCACATGTATGACAATACTCATATATGTTAATTGCTTATATGAGCATACATGCTTACATATGTAAGTAAATTCTTATATGGTAATTGCTGATATGCACATATATGTAGACATATGTAAGTTTAACCCTATATGTTCAATGCTTACACAAACATATATGATTACATGTATGCGAACATCCGCATATGTTAATTGATTGTATGAGCATATATGTTGACATACGTAATAATAATCATATATGTTTAATGCTTATATGCACACATATGTTGATATGCAAGAGAATAACATATATGTGTCTTGCTTGTATTTGCATATATGCGGAAATATGTAGAAATATTCTTATATGTTAATTGCTTATAGGTACATATATCTAAACATATGCGAGAATAACCCTGTATGTCCATTACTTGTATGAACATATATGATCACATGTATGAGAATACTCATATATGTTAATTGCTTATATGAGCATACATGCTTACATATGTAAGTAAATTCTTATATGTTAATTGCTGATATGCACATATGTGTAGACATATGTAAGTTTAACCCTATATGTTCAATGCTTACACAAACATATATGATTACATGTATGCGAACATCCGCATATGTTAATTGATTATATGAGCATATATGTTGACATACGTAATAATAATCATATATGTTGAATGCTCATATGCACACATATTTTGATATGCAAGAGAATAACATATATGTGTGTTGCTTGCATTTGCATATATGCGGAAATATGTAGAAATATTCTTATATGTTAATTGCTTATATGTACATATATCTAAACATATGCTAGAATAATCCTATATGTCCATTACTTACATGAGCATATATGATCACATGTATGGGAGTACTCATATATGTTAATTGCCTATATGATCATACATGTCAATTTATATTTGGATCACATATATGATCCTCACATATATATGCATATATCTCAGGTGGGTTTGTATGCAAAGTGCATACATGTACATGTATGGTGACATATATGTGGACCTTGTGTCGGATGTATGTCCATATATGTGTATATATGCCTCTTCCGTATGGGATCAAAGGGGTTAGTTCAGGAGGGACTCAAGTGGAGCTTGAAAAGGTGAGTTTTTTTTCCAAAGGTGGACTCACTGAAAACTAAAAGAAAAAGTTGAAAAAAGAAAAGAAAAGGAGTTTTCAATCTTCGGCGAAAGATGGGCAGGGATTCGGCCGTCCTGACCTCAGTGGGGAGTTCATTCCACCATTGAGGGGAATTTACTCTTTATAGTTCAGAGTGTCATGGTAGACCTCAAAGCAGGGGACCCTGCACAAGGGGATGCGGCAGAAGTTGCACTGGAAACGTGTCTCCTTTCTCTTTTTGTTGACCAGACACACCTTGCATTTCTTTGCTGGGTTGTCATTTTTGGGGGTGGGGTCATGCCTGACAGGGAAATGCTTTGCCAGGTTGGCAGACAGCCTACTCGGACGGTCAGCATAGGGAACTCTATAGAGCTTTGTGGCAGTGGTCCACGCCTGTATCGGAGACTCCTGGAACGCATACATGGTCTTTACTGTGCCCTGTGGGTTTTTAGCTCTGTACAGGACGAAAGCATTGTGGAGGCAGATTTGGAACATGTACATAACAAATTTAGTTGTCCATTTATAGGACTTCCTGATGAACGGGTAGTACGAAATCATTTGATCCAGCCTATCAACACCGTTCATAGAATGGTTGTACTCTATCACAGAGACAGGCTTCTCCTTCACCACCTTCCCCCTCACACCTTTCTTCCACGTCAAGACCTGTCGCATCTCGTTCTGGTGAAATGTGGATACCATTCTCACAACATTTGTGTCCCGCCATGCCAAGCACAGAACCCGGTCAGTGTGGAAGGCAATTCTGCCCCCTGGTTGCAGGGTGGCCAGTAGTTGTGTAGGGTTAGTACTATATAGAAAAAAAAAAAAAAAAAAAAAAAATAGTAAAGGGGCGTGGCTTCTTTTTGTGAAAAGTCCATTTTTCACTTGTTCTCCAAAGGGCACTTCTCCATTTCGCCCTGTGTAAATCACTTTCTTGTGAAAAGTCAATTTTTCACTTGTTCTCCAAAGGGCACTTCTCCATTTTAACCTGTGTTTAAAGCCATTTTGAGCAAAAAGGCTTTATTTCACTTGTTCTCCAAAGGGCACTTCTCGATTTTCCCCTCATACCAACAGACCCCAGCAGTAGCGTTTTTTTTTGCAATTTAATTATCACCCCCCTATCAGCAGAGCGTTGCAACATGATGTTTTTTTGAACACGGGCAAAAGTTTTAACCATAGACAAATGTAATTAGACCATCTAACAACTAGTTGTTAATTTTTTTATCTCGGCCAAATACATTTGGCCCATTTTAGGAACTACTAAACTAGCCTACAGATTCCTCTGCTCACTGGTGTTTCACAATCTCACCCCACCACTAACGACAGATTCCTCTGCTTGTTGATGTTTTTCTCTGACTCAACCATAGAGACCCAGGCTTCCCCTGCCAGCCCATCCCACCCCATCCCCCACGTGACATTGTCTATTACCACGGCCGGTGTTCTGTCGATTTCACAATCACTTCCGCTTATAATAAACTTGTTTGTTTTTTGACCGTCAGGTGGGGCGTTCCCGGCAACACGTAACACCCCTTGAAAGCTACGAATAGCGGCGAGATCAGGGGGGCGTTCCCGGCAGCACGTAACGCCCCTTGAAAGCTACGAATAGCGGCGAGATCAGGGGCGTTCCCGGCAGCACGTAACGCCCCTTGAAAGCTATGATTATCTGCGAGTGAACACACAGTTTTTTCCTTCCATGCCCCTTATATCCTTTGCGTGCCTGTCAAGGCCATCTTATACCAATGTATCCACCATTCAAATATTCCATAATTGCATGTTGTGCATGCAAATATTCCATAATTGCATGTTGTGCAGGCTATCTTAGCTAGTATACCCTACTAATGTATAGCCTACTAATGTATTCCCAGGCTATTCTGTAGATTCCCTACGCGCAACACACACACACACACACACACACACACACCCACTCACACACACACACAGACATATTCACAGCCAGCCACAAACACACGCACCCACAAATTCACAGGTAAACATGACACACTTCAGCATTCATGTGTGATATTATGTATTTTGCCATGTTTTTTCCCACTCCGGATCCAATTGTGATGTGTCATCACCATGATAATTTTGATATTGTCTGATTGGCGGAATGAATTAAATATGATCAATACAGATTGAGGTGGATTGAATAGCTACAGACTGTTTTCCAATTGAAAACGATTGAATACTATGGTGTATGACTATGCCGTTTACCCGTCTCTCAACCAGACCAGAGTTTCCCAGCATACACTAGTGTGTTTCAACACTGTGTTTTTGGAGATTACTTATGTGCTACGTTAGTTATGTTATATGGCAGTAAAATGCCACTGAATGACCAAATTGATTTATCTTGATTTTTTTTTTAACACCAGCGTTAGTTTGTTGTTTATGCGTATGCAATAACGGATGCGTTATTATATTTACTGGAATACATACACACGCCAACCTATGTGCCCTATCAGAGTTCGTTACGTTATTGTACAGTACAATAAACAAAACAACATGATAGCATCAGCTGCATCACTATACGTGTGAGCGTAAGTATTAATGGTTTGCAACTTGTTTGTGTTGTACAGCATTTGGTTCAAACATATGGCGACATTGAATCAGTGTTAGCTTAGCGCTAGCTAGCTAGCATACACTACGATCTGTGAATAGAATTGGCCTGGTCTTGGTCGATATGACCAAAAATTGATATAACGTTACTTGGACCCCTCTCGTTATGACAACCCGACCCCGGATATCCGTGACCTACGGGTATTATTTCAAAATATGGAATATGGAACGTGAACAAACATCTTAGTTTTATGTATCTGTATTTTATATGATTATTTTAATAGTTAGTAACTATTAATAGTAACTAACTAGTCCTCCACACAGAATTGGTTAATTTACTGTGAGACTTTATGTTTTGGAGACAAGCACCAAGTATATATAATAATGGTATATAATAATAATAATGGTATATAATAATAATAATAATCTTTGTAATACAATTGTTATAAAATTAAAATGTATATCACACTTACAATATGTTTGTTGTATGTATTACAACTTAATTCAACTTTGTCTCTCCCTACCTCTCCTCTTCTCTCCTCTCCACACCTCACCCCTCCTCTCTCCTCTCCTCTTCTCTCCCCTCCTCTCCTCTCCTCTCTTCTCCTCTCCTTACAAGCCTATAGATGAGGGATTTCAGACAATGTGTCCATTGTTACAATATTGTCAACAAAAATAGTACCAGTCTAAATAACATAACTTAATTCAACTTTTGCCTCTCCTCTCTTCTTGCTTAACATACACAAATAGTGTAGTAGCCGTACCGTACCGCACTGCAGCTGCTACCATTACGTATGTCTAATGTTTAATTGTATGTCTAATAAGATACATGCTATTTGCACCTGTATGTCAAATACATCGAATTTAAAATGTTTAAGCACGTCTAATGTATGCACATGACATGTGCACCTATGTGCAGTGAATATGCCACTGTCTCAGACTTGTCTTATCACTATATTGCCTTATTGCTTATTGTTTTTTGCACTCACGCCTTGCTATATTTGTACTATGTTGTAAACGGAGTCCACAGCTCCCCTCTCCCCATCCTCTCTCCTCTCCTCTCCTCTCCTCTCCTCACCTCTCCTTGTCTCCTCTCCAGGAGGGTGATTGAGGTGAAATTTGTATCCAGATGTTAACTGCATACATAATGTTATGTCTCGAAAGACAAGAGCTATGTAGCCTACTTTAAATCAGATCACTCCGGTGCACAAACATACATTGGTTGTCTAATAAAGTTTTACAAATCAATTAATTTGGTTGTCAACCATTGTTAAACGAAACTTAGTAGTTGTAAACTAAGTAGTTGTATCGATAAAGACTCTGATCGTTAAGCAGTCTCGAAAGTGGGGTCAATATCAATCTACAATCTAGATTGATTTGATTCACTAATTTGGCATTCTCTCATGCAAAATATCCAACATCCAATATCCAGAAGTAGTGATTACTACACAGAAGTAACTTTAGTTCCACCATTTGCTCTTTGCTTCAAACATAATTTGGATCAGTTGTAACTTTGACCATTTCTAACAATTTCTAGACAGTGAATTTACACAAGCACTTGAGTGAAATTCATGTGAATTCAATGTGAACATGCATGAGCTGTGATTGAATGAACGCAGATTGTCAGATTTGTTTACCAAACCCTTATCCTGGTGCCTGCAAGGGTCGTCTGTACCACTAATGTCAGCCACTATGTGTAAATGTGTTACAATATTGGGCTGGTTTCATAGACCTGGCCCAAAAGTACATACATCACATATATGTATGCTGCATATATCCATATATGCCTCTACCGTATGGGTTAGTCATAATAGTCAAACATGGTTTTTCATGTTCTGACTTGCTGAAATGTGTGTTGCATATATCCATATATGCCTCTACCGTATGGGTTAGTCATAATAGGCAAACATGGTTTTTCATGTTCTGACTTGCTGAAATGTGTGCTGCATATATACATGTTAGTTACACACAATAGTCAAACAGGGGTTTTCATGTTCTGATGTGCTGAAATGTTTTACACGTCACGTAAAACAGTTTTTAAAACAGTTAATTAGCCTACACAATGTGTAATTTCAGGTTATTGTAAGTTATTGCATAGTTGCAATCTTTCATACCTGCATACTTACAAGTGGGTTGTTTTTTAATGGCATGTGATTTGCGGTTCTAATTAACCAATGTGTAATTTCAGGTGATTGTAAGTGTGTCATACATACCTACAAGCCTTCATATCAGTTGGCTGTGTCAATGATTTTCAGCATGCTATGCTACTACACAAGACGTGTTATGACACATAAATAATATGTAGCGTGTAATAATCTGTAGAACTCTGTCAGAGTTCTACTCTGTCATTATTTTTACATTTGACTTTGAGAACTATGATGAACTGTTAGTCTCTGTACTGATGTACAAAAGTAACAAGATTGAGGTTGTGAAATCTTCAACCGGAATAAAAAACTGGATATAATATAACTGAATCAGTTAGGCCAAACTATTATCAGTCAGGTCGGTAATGACCGGGGGAAATTATATGATTATTGTCCATTGTGTGTATGATACAACTTTGTTTATCATTCTGCCCCTCACACTATACAGTCTGTATTTAACTCAACACACTCTACCTGCCCCTGACCTCAGAGGGGCTCTTCTGTCAACGGGCCTGAGGCGTGTGGTGTGGTGATCACAAGCATTGGCATAAATATTGTGGTAAATTAAATTGGTAAATTGGTTAAGCAAAGCAAGTAATGCTTTTGCAATGAAGTTTGTAAGATAAGATTTGTTGTATTTGTTGTATAAGATGTATTTTACAAGATATTTTCTGAGATTTGGTTATATTAACTTATTATTTATATTATTATTCTATTATTATTATTCTAATTATTATCTACTATTATTCTAATTATTATCTACTATTATTCTAATTATTATATTATTATATTATTATTATTATTAGGGGTTATTAACTATACATATTAAAGTATAGATGATTGTTTTGCCCACCTTATCAAAACAAATGTACAGCATGTTAAAGTATAGATGATTGTTTTGCCCAGCTTATCAAAACAAATGTACAGCATGTTAAAGTTTTAAATAAAGTCAAGTCAAATCCAACAGGTCTTAATGTCAATTAATTTAGCTTTAACGTTTTTTTTTTGAAACACACACACCCACACATTGACCCCTCTCATATATACGTAACTGCCTATAACTGTACATATATTCCTTTCACACACACTTTTCAAAATAGACACTCTTTCATATTGTGATTCATAGTGATTCTTGTTTGTTTTATGTGATCCCGGTTTTTAAGCAAACCGGATCCAGTTTCCTTGTGTGTGTACATCCTGTACAAGGCACATCCTGTACAAGGTACATACTACATTGGACTCAATGATTCACAGATGTATCAAACAAATGTATGTTTTACTGATACAAATGACCAAATTACCACAAATTCAACATGTAATGCCATTTTCTCAATAATTTTGGTCAAAACATTTGGTGTGCCCCAGATCAGTCCTTGTAACGAGGACCTTGTTATCACTGGTGTATATCCAGACTTGCCACATCTGGGGTGTCTTAGGTCAGTCCTTGTAATGAGGACCTTGTTATCACTGGCGTATAGCTAGCCGCAAAACGCGACTATTTCACTCGAGTACCTCTCCCATCATAGTCGCGCTCGCCCGACCCCTTTATCGAGGGAAAGTTGCACATTTAGCGATCTACAAGCTTCAAACATGCACCAATCACTAATATAAACTACGCACCTTGTTGCCACGGATGTTGTCGAGCAGGCCGCGCTGAGGCCGCGCTTTGTTAACTCGTATTTTAAGAAAGTTTGGGTTATTTGTGTGTCCGGAAACATTATTTTCCGTTCTCCAACGACTCTTCTTCTTTTTTGCTGCTCACCGGTTCAACTGCGCCACCGCATCATGGGGTATTACATCATGTGTCAAGTATGGGGTTTGCCCTGTGTCGTTCTGTCAGTCACAGGTTTATAATACCCCATGATGCGGTGGCGCAGTTGAGCAGTTGAACCGGTGAGCAGCAAAAAAGAAGAAGAGTCGTTGGAGAAGGGAAAATAATGTTTCCGGACACACAAATAACCCAAACTTTCTTAAAATACGAGTTAACAAAGCGCGGCCTCAGCGCGGCCTGCTCGACAACATCCGTGGCAACAAGGTGCGTAGTTTATATTAGTGATTGGTGCATGTTTGAAGCTTGTAGATCGCTAAATGTGCAACTTTCCCTCGATAAAGGGGTCGGGCGAGCGCGACTATGATGGGAGAGGTACTCGAGTGAAATAGTCGCGTTTTGCGGCTAGCGTATAGCCAGACTTGGCACATTGGATGTGGCCCAAGATCAGACATTGTAATGAGGACCTTGTTATCACTGGCGTATAGCCAGACTTGGCACATTGGATGTGGCCCAAGATCAGTCCTTGTAATGACTTGATCAAAAATATTACAGACAATATATATATATATATATATATATATATATATATATAGTAAATATAATTGTATAATATATTCAAAGTATTGTTAATTATTATTCAAAAACCTGAAAATACTGTAAATACTGTAAATAAACTAAACTAAAACTTGGAACTTGTACTGTGTGTTAATTTAATGTGTTTTTGAAACACACAACCACATATAAAATCTCAAGTGAGATTTTGAGAAAGAAAAAAGAGAAAAGAAAAATTCACCCTGTGCGCTCGGTGTTACAAAGTGCGGACTTTTGAACCCTAGCGGCTTCCGTCGAGCCGACTCGAACATGACGAGCGTGACGTAACTGTGACGTTGCTTGCTGCCAACCAAAACAGTTGCTCAGGGGAGGAGATGCCGTATTTGATAGGTACACAATGAAGTGAAAGCAAACGACTCAAACGACACTCATTCAGTGTTTTCGTAGGCCTCCCTGCCCTGCTACTGCAGCTGTAGCTGTAGATGGCAATACAGAAAGGAATCCTGAGGACTGTGATGAGGCAGCTGCTATCGCAACGTTACCTGATGATATCGGCATAATTCAAACCATCCCTGATGTTTGAAGAAGGCAGCCATCCTGGCCAAAATAGATCAAATACAACAAACCTACGGTGAGAAATACGCCATGGACATAACCACACACATTTTACAGATGATAGGGAGGGGCGATTTAGCCGAACGTTTAACAGGACCCAATTTTTAAAAAGCCACGCCCTCCATCTTACTTTTTGTTCACATTTGTTCACATTTGTTCACATTTGTTCTCTAACAAATTCCGGTCAGCGCCATTTTTGATGATCTCCTCCCATAGCCCTACGACACGCCCTCCCCTAGATCTAGCTCCTCCTCCTCCTCATCACAACATAAGGATAAAAGAGACGGGTTCAAAAGAGACTCATACCATTTACACAATAAAAAAGACAGATATCATCATGGAGACCCCGTCGCCGTCACCATTGTCCTTCATTACAACTCACAGCGACTCTGATTCGGCGGAAGAAGAGTTGAACCGTCTGATGTACGGATGGTCCCCGTCGTCGTCACCAATGTTCTTCATTACCCCACCTACCTCGACTCCTTCCTCACATCCTTCCTCACCGAAAGACCTTCCTTCTCCTCTGATCTCACCCCTGACTCTGGATCAACCAGATGGACTGCTCAGTTTTACTTTTCTAAACATTATAAAAGCCTGCAGCAGCACTCTGCTCGGTGAAGTGATATTGCGAATGCAGAAGGCGGCGTGTAACGGATGTCTTACTAACCCTCCTTGTCTGTACCCGGCTAAGAATGGCTATGTCTCCGTCGAATTCAAAGAATTGTTGAAAGAATTGTGGAACGAACACTTTCTTCCAGGGGTCATACGTGTTTTGGAATCTCAAGGCATCAATGTCACCCCTTCAAGAGTGCTGGATGCTTCGGAAGCTTTTCTGCATTAACTGAGGGAAATATAAATACAAATTCCTCGTATGTAACTTGTATACTGTGCCAATAAAAATAAAATTGATTCTCATCATAATCTGTTTTTTTCCTTAATAATAATAATAATATTGTACAAATGTCTGTTGTAATGAAATAATGAATAACATTATTACACAATATAATCCTAATGTTAATTTAAAATTAAATATTCCTCTAAATATTGCTCCTCTAGATATTGCTCCTCTAATATATAAGTTGCAGACTCTCATTGTTCAACATTGTACATACACAGCCTCCATTTACCCTTGGGAACTGGTCACGGGCTAGGGTTGGGGTTTGATTCAGGGTTTGGGTCAGGGATTTCCAGAGGTTTGGGGTATCGAAGGGAAAAAAACGTGAAAAGAGTTATTTCTTTTTATTATCTTTATTGTTTATTTGAACAGGGACAGTATTCAATAAACATATTGAATATAAAAATATTGCCACCACAGGTGCAAACCTACGTCACCAAATACACCATGGGCATAATCGTACAGTTACGTTGAGCTTCTCCTCCTTGCTCATCGTTCGCTGTCGCCACAGAGCCTGCGTCAGCCTGCGTCAGCTCTTTTCTTTTTCTTTTTTTCCGCTCGTAACGGAATCGGAAGTGCCGGTCCTGGTAAAAGTCGGCAAAACGTCCCATGAAACATGAACCGTCTCTTCGCTCCTCCTTCACCAGATAACACCCGCTATGGTTCACCTGGTCGGTGAACCGGCCATCCCGATTCAATGCCTCTTGAAGCTTTTCTCCCTTTAGCGCATACACTTGCAGAGTCAGCTTTTCCCGTCGGGACATCTTCCTCAGCACCTTGCTGTTTAGCATTTGGCGCCCCTTGTCTTTACACGTTACATTCACAAAGAATGTGCTGTAACTATACAACGACTCGTCGGGGTACAACAGCTTGTCAGAATGCTTTGGTATGTCATCGAACTTAATCAGCTTGATGGTGAGCGTTTCGTCAACATTGACTACACCACAAGGAGCATGTGGCGCTAGCATGCTTCCATCCTCTCTGGTGATCAGAGGATACAACCCAGAGGGATTGGCGCCGATTCTCAGCTGCTGTATCGATTTCTCGATGGTACAGGGTTTTCCGCACGAACGTGACCATCTAATGACGCTATTCTCCGCCTTAACGTAGAAGCCATGCATTTTGCGTTTTTCATAGTTACAACCGTGTCCTTCCATGCATGCCATGCTTAGTAACGTGCAGAAATCGTATAGGGGCACGGCTACTTATTCACAGCCAAACTCCACCCACTTCAGCCAACGGCCCTCTTCTGTCAACAGGCCCCTCCCCCATTTCGAGTAAAATTGACGACAAACATCGGATCATAAGAACAGTAAGAAATATAGCCGCAAGCGGCGATGGGCGGGGTTCAAGCCTTGCGCAGATGACAAAGCTTCTGATTCTGACTAGGACATCCTCCTTGATATATCTGACAAGTTTCGTGATCATTGGACAAACAGGTGTGGAGTTACAGCCTTTTTTATGTTAAGCCACGCCCATTTCTGGCGTTTATGGCGCCCCCTTTTGGTCGAATTGCACAAAATTTGACACACATGGTCTAGGATGGTCTCCGAAGACCTCCTGCAAGTTTCGTGAAGATTCCTTAATCGGTCATGAAGTAATGACAATTTAGCTGTGAGGCCACGCCCCTCTCAACTTTAACGATCAATATCTCCGAAACTAAAGTAGATTTCAAAAATTCCAAATTCAGGATTGTAGAGCTTGCTCCATAGATGCTTCCTTGCGAGTCTGGTGCAAATCGGTCCAACGGTCTAGGAGGAGATGCAAAAAATGTGTTTTCCAAACTTTTCCAAATATCTCAAAAACTTTCCAGGCGGACATTGAGGGTCCTTATGGCAAATTTGTAGAGCAGGTCCACCTGAACATCTGGAAAAAAAAAGTTTGAAAATCGGACCAACGGCGTGGAAGTTATGGCCTTTAACGTAAAACTGTCGATTATAGCGCCACCTTCAGGCCGATTCGAAAAATCTTTTTTGAGCACCTACCAGCCAACAATATCTGTCATTGGGCGAAATGTCAGGTCTCTGCCATTTACCAACTCACGGGAATTTGCGTCGGGGCAGATGAACAAGAAGAAGAAGAAGAAGAAATATAGCCGCAAGCGGCGATGGGCGGGGTTCAAGCCTTGCGCAGATGACAAAGCTTCTGATTCTGACTAGGACATCCTCCTTGATATATCTGCCAAGTTTCGCGACCATTGGACAAACAGGTGCAGAGTTACGGCCTTTTTTGTGTTAGGCCACGCCCATTTCTGGCGTTTATGGCGCCCCCTTTTGGTCGAATTGCACAAAATTTGACACACATGGTCTAGGATGGTCTCCGAAGACCTCCTGCAAGTTTCGTGAAGATTCCTTAATCGGTCATGAAGTGAGGACAATTTAGCTGTGAGGCCACGCCCCTCTCAACTTTAACGATCAATATCTCCGAAACTAAAGTAGATTTCAAAAATTCCAAATTCAGGATTGTAGAGCTTGCTCCATAGATGCTTCCTTGCGAGTCTGGTGCAAATCGGTCCAACGGTCTAGGAGGAGATGCAAAAAATGTGTTTTCCAAACTTTTCCAAATATCTCAAAAACTTTCCAGGCGGACATTGAGGGTCCTTATGGCAAATTTGTAGAGCAGGTCCACCTGAACATCTGGAAAAAAAAAGTTTGAAAATCGGACCAACGGCGTGGCAGTTAAGGCCTTTAACGTAAAACCTTCAATTATAGCGCCACCTTCAGGCCGATTCAAAAAATCTTTTTTGAGCACCTACCAGCCAACAATATCTGTCATTGGGCCAAATGTCAGGTCTCTACCATTTACCAACTCACGGGAATTTGCGTTGGGGCAGATGAACAACAAGAAGAATAATAATAAATATAGCCGCAAGCGGCGATGGGCGGGGTTCAAGCCTTGCGCAGATGACAAAGCTTCTGATTCTGACTAGGACATCCTCCTTGATATATCTGACAAGTTTTGCGATCATTGGACAAACAGGTGTGGAGTTACAGCCTTTTTTATGTTAAGCCACGCCCATTTCTGGCGTTTATGGCGCCCCCTTTTGGTCGAATTGCACAAAATTTGACACACATGGTCTAGGATGGTCTCCGAAGACCTCCTGCAAGTTTCGTGAAGATTCCTTAATCGGTCATGAAGTTATGACAATTTAGCTGTGAGGCCACGCCCTCTCACAAATTTAACGATCAATATCTCCAAAACGAAAGTAGATTTCAAAAATTCCAAATTCAGGATTGTAGAGCTTGCTCCATAGATGCTTCCTGGCGATTGTGGTGCAAATCGGTCCAACGGTCTAGGAGGAGATGCAAAAAATGTGTTTTCCAAACTTTTCCAAATATCTCAAAAACTTTCCAGGCGGACCTTGAGGAAACTGGGGGGTACTTTGAAGAGCAGGATCACCTGAACATGTGGAAAAAAGTTTTTTGAAAATCGGACAAACGGCGTGGAAGTTATGGCCTTTCAAAGTTTGAAATTTGAACCCCTAATTATAGCGCCCCCATCAGGCCGATTCACAAAATATTTCTGGAGCATCTAGGAACCAACCATATCTGTCAGTGGGCCAAATCTTATGTCTCTGCAGTATACCAACTCACGGGAATTTGCAATGAGGCAGAGAGGAAAAGAAAAAATAAACCATAATATAGCCGCAAGCGGCGATGGGCGGGGTTCAAGCCTTGCGCAGATGACAAAGCTTCTGATTCTGACTAGGACATCCTCCTTGATATATCTGACAAGTTTCGCGATCATTGGACAAACAGGTGCGGAGTTACAGCCTTTTTTATGTTAAGCCACGCCCATTTCTGGCGTTTATGGCGCCCCCTTTTGGTCGAATTGCACAAAATTTGACACACATGGTCTAGGATGGTCTCCGAAGACCTCCTGCAAGTTTCGTGAAGATTCCTTAATCGGTCATGAAGTTATGACAATTTAGCTGTGAGGCCACGCCCTCTCACAACTTTAACGATCAATATCTCCAAAACTAAAGTAGCTTTCAAAAATCCAAAAATCACGATTGTAGAGCTTGCTCCATAGATGCTTCCTGGCGAGTCTGGTGCAAATCGGTCCAACGGTCTAGGAGGAGATGTCAAAAATGTGTTTTCCAAACTTTTCCAAATATCTCAAAAATTTTCCAGACGGACATTAAGGGTCCTTATGGCAAATTTGTAGAGCAGGTCCACCTGAACATCTGGAAAAAAAAAGTTTGAAAATCGGACCAACGGCGTGGAAGTTATGGCCTTTAACGTAAAACCGTCGATTATAGCGCCACCTTCAGGCCAATTCGAAAAATCTTTCTTGAGCAGCTACCTGCCACCAATATCTGTCATTGGGCCAAATGTCAGGTCTCTACCATTTACCAACTCACGGGAATTTGCGTCGGGGCAGATGAAAAACAGCAAGAATAATAATAAACCGAGTGAAAAACAATAGGGTTTCAGCCCCTTCGGGGCTTGAACCCCTAATAAACCGGCACAAAAACAATAGGGTTTCAGCCCCTTCAGGGCTTGAACCCCTAATAAACCGGGTGAAAAACAATAGGGTTTCAGCCCCTTCAGGGCTTGAACCCCTAATAATAAACCGGGTGAAAAACAATAGGGTTTCAGCCCCTTCAGGGCTTGAACCCCTAATAAATGGGAAACGGAAGGTGCGATGGTGATTCCGCACGGGCCTCCTAAAGCTACTTTTCCACCCCGAGTCCAACGCCGCCATCCCTGAGCCTCTACGAGTTACGGTTGCGGAGATACGTTGCTGTAGCGCCCCCCATAGGCAAACAATAGCGCCCCCTACAGGCCAAATGACAATTTCTTTTCTGCAATCAGCTCAGAAGTGTCAAGTGTCATACAAGAAGGAAGGCTGGCCATAATGGCAATGAATCAGCACTTCCTGCTGCCCTTCAAAATCAAACAATTTAGAAGGTACAGGTACTGAATGCTGCTATAGCGCCCCCTTTTGGTGGAATTGCACCAAATTTGACACGCATGGTCTGGGATGGTCTCCGAAGACCTCCTGCAAGTTTCGTGAAGATTCCTTAATCGGTCATGAAGTAATGACAATTTAGCTGTGAGGTCACGCCCCTCACAACTTTAACGATCAATATCTCCGAAACTAAAGTAGATTTCAAAAATTCCAAATTCAGGATTGTAGAGCTTGCTCCATAGATGCTTCCTGTCGATTCTAGTGGAAATCGGTCCAACGGTCTAGGAGGAGATGCAAAAAATGTGTTTTCCAAACTTTTCCAAATATCTCAAAAACTTTCCAGGCGGACATTGAGGGTCCTTATGGCAAATTTGTAGAGCAGGTCCACCTGAACATCTGGAAAAAAAAAGTTTGAAAATCGGACCAACGGCGTGGAAGTTATGGCCTTTAACGTAAAACCGTCGATTATAGCGCCACCTTCAGGCCGATTCGAAAAATCTTTTTTGAGCACCTACCTGCCAACAATATCTGTCATTTGGCCAAATGTCAGGTGTCTACCATTTACCAACTCACGGGAATTTGCGTTGGGGCAGATGAACAACAAGAAGAATAATAATAATAATAAACCGGCACAAAAACAATAGGGTTTCAGCCCCTTCAGGGCTTGAACCCCTAATAATAAACCGGCACAAAAACAATAGGGTTTCAGCCCCTTCAGGGCTTGAACCCCTAATAATAAACCGGAGGAAAAACAATAGGGTTTCAGCCCCTTCAGGGCTTGAACCCCTAATAAGAACACCGCAAGGCATCAGGTACCAAGTAATAGTTGAGCAAATTATCATATGTTATCTTATGTTAGTAGACACACGTCACTATATAGCTACCATACATCTAACGTCCATAACATGGTGGACCATTTAACGTATTCAGATTTAACTCTGTATTCAGACCATTGGATTCAGCCCAGAAACCGGTGTACGTTATAGCGTTATAAATATAGTCACATTATAAACAACTACCCAGCGCTGGGGTTAGATCAAAAAATCAAGTTAAATCAATTTGATCATTCAGTGTTGTTTTACTGTAATGCAAAGTAAGTAGCGTTAGCCGCTACATTAGCCAAAGTACCGGTAGTATCTGACTACCCATAATGCATTACGGTGATAATGCAAATTCGGAAACTCCCCCGGCACCCTCTGCGGGCAGCATCTCATTCAATTTAATTCATTCAACCCATCAAACGAAATGAAACAATATCCGGAAGTGAGCTTCATTTTGCTGTGTCAAAGTCAATGAGCTCCTTTGGTCCATTAATATATACGTCAATGGTCTCCACCACGCTGGGCTTAGGGTTTAGGGTTTAGGGTTTAGGGTTTAGGGTTTAGGGTTAGGGTTAGGGTTTAGGGTTTAGGGGGAGACAGGGATTTTCAGAGGTTTGATTGTGGGACAGTGTGGGCAAATGCAATTACAATTACACAAACTGCTCGAGAAGAGTTGTTTCCCAAGCAAAGTGTATTTTTAAAGTTAAAGTTTGATAGAGACCAGCACAAAATAGCTTGTTTATAATAATAATAAACTTTTACTTGTATAGCACCTTTCATACATAAAATGCAGCTCAAAGCGTTTTACACATGAAGAATAAACAAAGGTAAATCAGTGAAAATCAGTAAAACAGTGAAATTTATGTGATGTAAAGTTATGTGACCTCTCTTCTTGGTTTTAGTTAAACTAATTGAACTAATTGGACTAATTGTAACCTGTCAGTATTACTACTATTACATTGGTCAGGGTGTTATGAAGAGTTTGATACGTTGCTTTGATAAGTACTTAGTTTACCACGTGCTATTTGGATAGCCAATTCAGTACCACTTTTCACCTCTAGGTGTCAGACATAATCACATAGCTAGGAGGGGTTTATATAGCTACTTTAAACTTTTTTTTCTTTTCTCTTTTTTCTTTCTCAAAATCTCACTTGAGATTTTATATGTGGTTGTGTGTTTCAAAAACACATTAAATTAACACACAGTACAAGTTCCAAGTTTTAGTTTAGTTTATTTACAGTATTTACAGTATTTTCAGGTTTTTGAATAATAATTAACAATACTTTGAATATATTATACAATTATATTTACTATATATATATATATATATATATATATATATATATATATATATATATATATATATATATTGTCTGTAATATTTTTGATCAAGTCATTACAAGGACTGATCTTGGGCCACATCCAATGTGCCAAGTCTGGCTATACGCCAGTGATAACAAGGTCCTCATTACAAGGACTGACCTAAGACACCCCAGATGTGGCAAGTCTGGATATACACCAGTGATAACAAGGTCCTCGTTACAAGGACTGATCTGGGGCACACCAAATGTTTTGACCAAAATTATTGAGAAAATGGCATTACATGTTGAATTTGTGGTAATTTGGTCATTCGTATCAGTAAAACATACATTTGTTTGATACATACAAGGAAACTGGATCCGGTTTGCTTAAAAACCGGGATCACATAAAACAAACAAGAATAACTATGAATCACAATATGAAAGAGTGTCTATTTTGAAAAGTGTGTGTGAAAGGAATATATGTACAGTTATAGGCAGTTACGTATATATGAGAGGGGTCAATGTGTGGGTGTGTGTGTTTCAAAAAAAAACGTTAAAGCTAAATTAATTGACATTAAGACCTGTTGGATTTGACTTGACTTGACTTTATTTAAAACTTTAACATGCTGTACATTTGTTTTGATAAGCTGGGCAAAACAATCATCTATACTTTAACATGCTGTACATTTGTTTTGATAAGGTGGGCAAAACAATCATCTATACTTTAATATGTATAGTTAATAACCCCTAATAATAATAATAATAATATAATAATATAATAATTAGAATAATAGTAGATAATAATTAGAATAATAGTAGATAATAATTAGAATAATAATAATAGAATAATAATATAAATAATAAGTTAATATAACCAAATCTCAGAAAATATCTTGTAAAATACATCTTATACAACAAATACAACAAATCTTATCTTACAAACTTCATTGCAAAAGCATTACTTGCTTTGCTTAACCAATTTACCAATTTCATTTACCACAATATTTATGCCAATGCTTGTGATCACCACACCTTGCCTCAGGCCCGTTGACAGAAGAGCCCCTCTGAGGTCAGGGGCAGGTAGAGTGTGTTGAGTTAAATACAGACTGTATAGTGTGAGGGGCAGAATGATAAACAAAGTTGTATCATACACACAATGGACAATAATCATATAATTTCCCCCGGTCATTACCGACCTGACTGATAATAGTTTGGCCTAACTGATTCAGTTATATTATATCCAGTTTTTTATTCCGGTTGAAGATTTCACAACCTCAATCTTGTTACTTTTGTACATCAGTACAGAGACTAACAGTTCATCATAGTTCTCAAAGTCAAATGTAAAAATAATGACAGAGTAGAACTCTGACAGAGTTCTACAGATTATTACACGCTACATATTATTTATGTGTCATAACACGTCTTGTGTAGATAGCATGCTGCCACCACTTGTCATAAACTGTTTACTGTTTAGACATTGCTTCTAAGCCTGACAAAGACAATGATGACGCACCAAGAGGTACAGAAAATCATTGACACAGCCAACTGATATGAAGGCTTGTAGGTATGTATGACACACTTACAATCACCTGAAATTACACATTGGTTAATTAGAACCGCAAATCACATGCCATTAAAAAACAACCCACTTGTAAGTATGCAGGTATGAAAGATTGCAACTATGCAATAACTTACAATAACCTGAAATTACACATTGCGTAGGCTAATTAACTGTTTTAAAAACTGTTTTACGTGACGTGTAAAACATTTCAGCACATCAGAACATGAAAACCCCTGTTTGACTATTGTGTGTAACTAACATGTATATATGCAGCACACATTTCAGCAAGTCAGAACATGAAAAACCATGTTTGCCTATTATGACTAACCCATACGGTAGAGGCATATATGGATATATGCAACACACATTTCAGCAAGTCAGAACATGAAAAACCATGTTTGACTATTATGACTAACCCATACGGTAGAGGCATATATGGATATATGCAGCATACATATATGTGATGTATGTACTTTTGGGCCAGGTCTATGAAACCAGCCCAATATTGTAACACATTTACACATAGTGGCTGACATTAGTGGTACAGACGACCCTTGCAGGCACCAGGATAAGGGTTTGGTAAACAAATCTGACAATCTGCGTTCATTCAATCACAGCTCATGCATGTTCACATTGAATTCACATGAATTTCACTCAAGTGCTTGTGTAAATTCACTGTCTAGAAATTGTTAGAAATGGTCAAAGTTACAACTGATCCAAATTATGTTTGAAGCAAAGAGCAAATGGTGGAACTAAAGTTACTTCTGTGTAGTAATCACTACTTCTGGATATTGGATGTTGGATATTTTGCATGAGAGAATGCCAAATTAGTGAATCAAATCAATCTAGATTGTAGATTGATATTGACCCCACTTTCGAGACTGCTTAACGATCAGAGTCTTTATCGATACAACTACTTAGTTTACAACTACTAAGTTTCGTTTAACAATGGTTGACAACCAAATTAATTGATTTGTAAAACTTTCTTAGACAACCAATGTATGTTTGTGCACCGGAGTGATCTGATTTAAAGTAGGCTACATAGCTCTTGTCTTTCGAGACATAACATTATGTATGCAGTTAACATCTGGATACAAATTTCACCTCAATCACCCTCCTGGAGAGGAGACAAGGAGAGGTGAGGAGAGGAGAGGAGAGGAGAGGAGAGAGGATGGGGAGAGGGGAGCTGTGGACTCCGTTTACAACATAGTACAAATATAGCAAGGCGTGAGTGCAAAAAACAATAAGCAATAAGGCAATATAGTGATAAGACAAGTCTGAGACAGTGGCATATTCACTGCACATAGGTGCACATGTCGGGCCCTATTCTCCCACAGGCCATCGGCGCTATTACGGGCCTTAACCGCAAAAAAACGTGCCTTGCGCCTGTTTCGGGAAAATAGCAATAGGCTTTAGGCTGCCAAATGCGCTTTAGGCCGAATGGGCGTGGCGGAGTCCCTGAATGCGCCGAAGTGGGCGTGTCGGCGCTAAATACCGACGTACTGCTATCTTCCAGCCATCTTCCGACCTGGCCTACTTTTAGCGCTTTGCGCTTTTGAAAAGCAGGCCTAAAGCAGGATTCTGTGCACCGGGGACAGGAAAGTGAATGGAGAATACAATATATAGAAAAAAATACTTTAGAATACAATAGAATATTAGATTGCAACCCTTCTCAGGCTTTGGGTGAAGCTGTAATGCAGTTTCATAAATTTAGTTTAGGCTATCATAATAATCCCCATTTATGTGTAATATAGCTCTACGTTTTATTCCCCCCCCCCCCCCCCCCCCCCCGAAATTAGCTAGGCTACTAATATTACTAATATTCCTAATTAATATGTATTATTATTTCATTCAGATAATTGACATTATAGGCATGTACCGTAAAATACCAATTAGAAGCCGACTTCCAAATTGCCGCGGGTCCCATATATAAGCGGGGTCTGGATACATATTTTGTACATAAAAGCAGGTCCCAATTTGACGCCCGGTTAGTTTTTTCAATGTTTTCTTTTTACCTTTGCGACATCCTGTTGAATGCATCTCCCAAACACAACGAAGAAGAAAAATCGGATGAAGAATACGAACAACGAGGAAACGGGAACAACGAGGAAAAAAAACACATGCACGAAACTTGCTGATCAAAATTCGTTTTCCCTCAACATCTGATGATTCTGAAAATTGTGTAGGCATTTCCTGAAGATTTTTATACACTAAAACCGACATCTCTGGTGTAATAATTATTTTGAGAAATGTGCCTATGGTATATTTCCCTGCCAGCGGGCATAGAAGTCCGCTTCTAATTGGTATTTCACCGCTCTTTCACATGTGCGCTACTGAAGAGGGTGCTCCGTGAGTGATGAACAGCGGAGGAGGCAGCGCATGCAACAAATAATCTGCTCACATGATGATCATGTTCTCTCACCTTCAGCGGAGAAAGTTTAGTGGTAAATACCGGTAGGTCACAGTTCAGCTCAAATTTTATTTGATTTCATGTACAGGCCAGAACTGGCATGCAATGTGCTCTGCTGCGCTGAGAGGGAGGCGCGGCTCTCCCCATAGACAAGCAATCGTGTGGGGTGCTGACTGTAGCCAACTCATTAAAATAAATGGTTTAAATAAACAATTTCATACTATTTACAATCTTTGCTGAGCAATATTTTTGTACAAAAATAATTAAAGCAGGTCCCAAACTGCCGCAGGTCCCATATTGAAGCGGGGTCTGGCTACATATTTTGTCAATTAACGCCGGGCTAATAATTGGTATTTTACGGTATTTACATGCTTGCAGTATTTTAACTGCAGTTAGATTGGTTTGAGAAGCATAATAATATGGAATAATAGCCTATATATGGAGATAGACAGACCGGATGAAGGGAGGGGGGGGCGGCGGAGCCCTTGGCTTTGTCTGGTTTTACCGGATTTGTCCAGGAATTGGAGCTTAAAAGGCAAGCGTGTGTCTCTTCCCTGCAATTCTCCAATGAGCGGACAATGCATAATTTTACGCTTAAAAGGCGTGGTTATAATGGTTGAGGCTGAGTTTAGCGCCGATACCAAGATATCAAGTGCGCCTTTCCACGCCCACTGCTTTGCGCTGCGGCTGGCGCTCGGCCTAGAAACTGCGCCGCTGCAACGATAGAGCCCGTCATGTGCATACATTAGACGTGCTTAAACATTTTAAATTCGATGTATTTGACATACAGGTGCAAATAACATGTATCTTATTAGACATACAATTAAACATTAGACATACGTAATGGTAGCAGCTGCAGTGCGGTACGGTACGGCTACTACACTATTTGTGTATGTTAAGCAAGAAGAGAGGAGAGGCAAAAGTTGAATTAAGTTATGTTATTTAGACTGGTACTATTTTTGTTGACAATATTGTAACAATGGACACATTGTCTGAAATCCCTCATCTATAGGCTTGTAAGGAGAGGAGAAGAGAGGAGAGGAGAGGAGGGGAGAGAAGAGGAGAGGAGAGAGGAGGGGTGAGGTGTGGAGAGGAGAGAAGAGGAGAGGTAGGGAGAGACAAAGTTGAATTAAGTTGTAATACATACAACAAACATATTGTAAGTGTGATATACATTTTAATTTTATAACAATTGTATTACAAAGATTATTATTATTATTATATACCATTATTATTATTATATACCATTATTATATATACTTGGTGCTTGTCTACAAAACATAAAGTCTCACAGTAAATTAACCAATTCTGTGTGGAGGACTAGTTAGTTACTATTAATAGTTACTAACTATTAAAATAATCATATAAAATACAGATACATAAAACTAAGATGTTTGTTCACGTTCCATATTCCATATTTTGAAATAATACCCGTAGGTCACGGATATCCGGGGTCTGGGTTGTCATAACGAGAGGGGTCCAAGTAACGTTATATCAATTTTTGGTCATATCGACCAAGACCAGGCCAATTCTATTCACAGATCGTAGTGTATGCTAGCTAGCTAGCGCTAAGCTAACACTGATTCAATGTCGCCATATGTTTGAACCAAATGCTGTACAACACAAACAAGTTGCAAACCATTAATACTTACGCTCACACGTATAGTGATGCAGCTGATGCTATCATGTTGTTTTGTTTATTGTACTGTACAATAACGTAACGAACTCTGATAGGGCACATAGGTTGGTGTGTGTATGTATTCCAGTAAATATAATAACGCATCCGTTATTGCATACGCATAAACAACAAACTAAGGCTGGTGTTAAATAAAAAATCAAGATAAATCAATTTGGTCATTCAGTGGCATTTTACTGCCATATAACATAACTAACGTAGCACATAAGTAATCTCCAAAAACACAGTGTTGAAACACACTAGTGTATGCTGGGAAACTCTGGTCTGGTTGAGAGACGGGTAAACGGCATAGTCATACACCATAGTCTGTATTCAATCGTTTTCAATTGGAAAACAGTCTGTAGCTATTCAATCCACCTCAATCTGTATTTATCATATTTAATTCATTCCGCCAATCAGACAATATCAAAATTATCATGGTGATGACACATCACAATTGGATCCGGAGTGGGAAAAAACATGGCAAAATACATAATATCACACATGAATGCTGAAGTGTGTCATGTTTACCTGTGAATTTGTGGGTGCGTGTGTTTGTGGCTGGCTGTGAATATGTCTGTGTGTGTGTGTGAGTGGGTGGGTGTGTGTGTGTGTGTGTGTGTGTGTGTGTGTGTGTGTGTGTGTTGCGCATAGGGAATCTACAGAATAGCCTGGGAATACATTAGTAGGCTATACATTAGTAGGCTATACTAGCTAAGATAGCCTGCACAACATGCAATTATGGAATATTTGCATGCACAACATGCAATTATGGAATATTTGAATGGTGGATACATTGGTATAAGATGGCCTTGACAGGCACGCAAAGGATATAAGGGGCATGGAAGGAAAAAACTGTGTGTTCACTCGCAGCTAATCATAGCTTTCAAGGGGCGTTACGTGCTGCCGGGAACGCCCCTGATCTCACCACTATTCGTAGCTTTCAAGGGGCGTTACGTGCTGCCGGGAACGCCCCCCTGATCTCGCCGCTATTCGTAGCTTTCAAGGGGTGTTACGTGTTGCCGGGAACGCCCCACCTGACGGTCAAAAAACAAACAAGTTTATTATAAGCGGAAGTGATTGTGAAATCGACAGAACACCGGCCGTGGTAATAGACAATGTCACGTGGGGGATGGGGTGGGATGGGCTGGCAGGGGAAGCCTGGGTCTCTATGGTTGAGTCAGAGAAAAACATCAACAAGCAGAGGAATCTGTCGTTAGTGGTGGGGTGAGATTGTGAAACACCAGTGAGCAGAGGAATCTGTAGGCTAGTTTAGTAGTTCCTAAAATGGGCCAAATGTATTTGGCCGAGATAAAAAAATTAACAACTAGTTGTTAGATGGTCTAATTACATTTGTCTATGGTTAAAACTTTTGCCCGTGTTCAAAAAAAAACATCATGTTGCAACGCTCTGCTGATAGGAGGTGATAATTAAATTGCAAAAAAAAGAAAAAAAAACGCTACTGCTGGGGTCTGTTGGTATGAGGGGAAAATGGAGAAGTGCCCTTTGGAGAACAAGTGAAATAAAGCCTTTTTGCTCAAAATGGCTTTAAACACAGGTTAAAATGGAGAAGTGCCCTTTGGAGAACAAGTGAAAAATTGACTTTTTACAAGAAAGTGATTTACACAGGGCGAAATGGAGAAGTGCCCTTTTGAGAACAAGTGAAAAATGGACTTTTCACAAAAATAAGCCACGCCCCTTTAC
The DNA here is from genome assembly GCF_964638095.1 of Poromitra crassiceps. NCBI lineage: Eukaryota > Metazoa > Chordata > Actinopteri > Beryciformes > Melamphaidae > Poromitra > Poromitra crassiceps. Next base: position 66,363,145 of record NC_139623.1, read on the forward strand.
TAAATTTTTCTTTTTTTTAATTATTCTATATAGTACTAACCCTACACAACTACTGTGGCCTTTTCAGCATGGTATATAGCTGGTGGTTCTCCTCTATGCTTTCTCAGTGTGCCACATACATGAGTCCCCAGATCGAGCAGGATATCACAACATGTTTACAGAATTGTAAAAATTATCCATCTACAGTTTGTAGCCCTGCTGTTCCAGCCCCAACAGCCCACACACTGTATCTACAAGAGATTTACCGTCTCCACAATAAGGCATCAAATTATAACAAAATCCTGTCTGGGACTCACATAATACATAACTTTTTATACCGTAACGCACAGGTTTCTGTGGGTTAAAAACTTTAAAACTCAATCTGCCTCTCCACAGTAAAGTTCCTTCATCTATTGAGATGTTCTGGCCTGGCTGGTAGAGTTCCTGGAACTTGTTCACTAGCATATCTAAGACTGGGTGGACTTTGTACAACCTGTCATCCTTGTTTCTCACTGCTGTGTTGTCAGTAAAATGCAGGAAACGCATTATGATCTGGAACATGTTTCGGGACATTGTCTTTCCAAAATAGGGGGTCTCCAGCACCTCGTTCGTGGACCAGTAACTCAACAGGTCAGGCTTTACAATGAGCCCAGTCAGAAAGAGGAGCCAGGAAGGTCTTCAGTTCAGGGATGTCAACAGGTTTCCATGCATCGAGCCTTACACTCGTTGCGCCAGCCTCAATTTGCTGCTGTGCATAGAGGTTGGTCTGGTCAACAACATAGCCTACTGGAGCAGCTCTTCGGTCAGGATGAGTTCCAGGAAGTCCACTGGCTTGTCCGACTCCAGCGCAGCAGCACTGTTGAGCGGTCCAGGAACTGCAGTGAACGGGATGTCCTCTGGGTCCCACGGCACTTCATCCATGCAGTACCATTGCTGCTCTGGATACAGGATAGGTGTTATAAAAATATAGAAATACAAATACATTACTATAGCACACTCACACACATTGCACACACGCACAAGCTTGTAGATCAGCTATATTGGGCAAAGAGGGAAAATGAACATACCTTTGGTGCAGTCTTTCTTTTTGCCCTTCTTCTTGGGTTGGTCATTGGACTGTCCCTCCATCGGCTCTCCATCTGCACCACGGCCTGTAAATAACGAAATACATACATTACAATACAATTTACAACACACACACAACATGTATAATTGTGAGCTTGTAGATCAGCCATTTTGGACAAAGACACAAAAGAGGGAAACAAGATCTTACCTTTTGATCTAGGTTGTTTATTCTGAGATGTGGGCTCACTGGGTTGTGCAACAATCGGCTCCTCATCTGAAATAAAAGCAACATATCCTCAGTAAACTACAGTATATAATCACATTTAGTACAGAGAGACAGTGTAGTGTACTAGTGTCTCAGTAAACTATATAATCACATTTAGTACAGAGAGACAGTGTAGTGTACTAGTGTCTCAGTAAACTATATAATCACATTTAGTACAGAGAGACAGTGTAGTGTCTCAGTAAACTATATAATCACATTTAGTACAGAGACAGTGTAGTGTACTAGTGTCTCAGTAAACTATATAATCACATTTAGTACAGAGAGACAGTGTAGTGTACTAGTGTCTCAGTAAACTATATAATCACATTTAGTACAGAGAGACAGTGTAGTGTCTCAGTAAACTATATAATCACATTTAGTACAGAGACAGTGTAGTGTACTAGTGTCTCAGTAAACTATATAATCACATTTAGTACAGAGAGACAGTGTAGTGTCTCAATAAACTATATAATCACATTTAGTACAGAGACAGTGTGTACTAGTGTCTCAGTAAACTATACGATCATAGAATGCAGAGAGACAGTGTAGTCTCACACACACACACACACACCCACACACACACACACTGATGACATCATTACTGGGACTTTGTGTGAGTGTGATGACATCATCACTGGGACTTTGTGCGTGAAGCTGGTACTGGTACTGGTACTGTCTGTACAATATGCATACTGTATATCAACAACAAAATTACTCCTTACCGCGATCATCGGGGTCCTGTCGCATTGAAGTCCAGTCTTCCTCGCCCTTGACATGGACAACTGGCGACGGTGTGACCATCTCCTCTTCAGACGACTGGGCGCTTTGTGATGGCTGAGAGTCATAGTCACTTTCAATGTAATCCCGGCGGGTCTTTGCACGGCGCAAATGCGCTCTGGAAAATGGCTCCTCCTGGGAAATCCTGTCTGTTGCTGTGTTGTCCTCGTTCTCCTCCTCGTCACTAAGTTCTGACTCCGTCTCGTCTCGTTCGGGCTGGGACACAGGAACGGGGTCCGGCTTGGGTTTGGGACCAGGCGCTGGAACCGGATCGATGGTGGTCACGGGTTTGACTACCGCGAACAACTCATCCAGCGTTCGCTGCCCTGCAGCAAGGCGAACAGCTCGGGCACCGCGCCGAGGGGCGATGCGGTGTTTGGTCTTTTCTTTTGCCTTCACCATGACTGACTAGACTAATGGACGACTACTACAACTAACTAACTAAACTATACTACAGACTATACTACTACTAGACTCTCCTACTCTGCAACAAGGCAGCGTTTCTCACGCCTTTTCTGTTCTTTCCTCCTCCCCCATTTCAAAACAACAGCTGCGGTAGTTGTGTTTGATCACGTGTTGTCGGCTTGGCTTTGAGGCCAGGGACCTGATACCATGTCACAGGCTGGGGAAGTCTTTTAACTACTCTAAGCACTAATAAAAACAAAAACACGTCAAACACGTATTTGGCTGGGAGGCAAACTCCTGATAAGACGTTAGACGAGTCGACGACGAGTTAACTCGTCAAACAGAAACCAACCGTTGACTGCCGTCGACGAGTTAACTCGTCAAAAAAAAAAAAAAAAAAAATTTGACGGTGGGACGTGGATCAAACCCTTTTACATCTCCTATAAAAATATGGGAGCTATTGAATGTTATTTTACCGACCCATTAAGTGGCGACAGTGCTCTCCAGATTAGAGAAAGTCGAGTAAAAACAGCAGGAAAAAGCGTGAGGAAACCATTCTCATGAGAATGGTTTGGCGAAAACGCTTTCGCGCTGGGAGCTGGCGCACAACGGTGGGGGATTCCAAAAATAGACTCTGGGTGCAACACACTTTGAAACACGCAGCAGAAAGCCCAGAATCGCACGCAGCTTCATCCCAGCTCACAACCGAAACCCCAGAAACGAGCGAGCCCGATCCAGACTCGCCCGACGAGCGGCCGCCAGGCAGCACAGACAGGCAGCAGAGACTCGCCTGTGACACACGCTGCAGAGCCACCAGAGACACACCCACGGAGGGAGGAGTTTGCGGTGTGCTGTGGGGGTGCTGTTATATTGGAGGAAATTACTGTTCAGAACTATTGTTTAGATGTCTGATGTCTCACTGATGCCAAAAATAAATGGTTAAAGTGACTGTTCTGCCTGTTCTATCGAATTTCACAAAAATGCATTTATCTCAGCTTTCCTTCTCAGACGCTGAAACCATGCTGTATTCAACTGCTAATGCCTACATAACAGAACATGATAAAAACTAACTCTTTTAGACAGAGAAAGCACACATTCTATTAGTTCTTTTGAGATATTTTGTGTTCACAAAGTCCTAGCAGAAAATAATCCTCGGCTCTTGAAAGATGAGCCAGAATCCTTAAAAAACCCCATTGGCAGAAGCTACCTACTGTATTGGATAAACTGTTGGCAGTGAATGTGTTAAGATTAAACAATAAAACACAAAAAACAAAAGCTATTATCCAACAAATGTATTTTATTATAGTGAATGAACTCGTCACACACTTTGTGAACTGAGTTTGTCATGTATTCCCGTTTAATTAAGCCTAAAGAACACTGGCGGGCCTACATTAAATGTCTCTTTGCATCGAAGAACATGAAATTAAATAACTTGAAAGATAATCTAAATTAAGAAGTTGCCTACCTGCAACAAGCCAGAGATGAGACGTGCAGTCAGTCAAACTTTATAGCCTATATATTTTCTTAAGCGGTCTATATTGACACGATGACGAGGGACTGCAGCTGGTTGACAGGCGGGCATCCAACTCGCTTTCAGAACGGACTTATAGCCTACTTCACAACATGAGAATATTTGCTTTACTTTCAACTGAAGGGCAAAGGTAAGAATATTAGCCTTGTGTTACCTGTAGCCTACATCTGAGAACGAAATCCCTTGTTGCGTGTTGTGAGCTTTGAGACGATGCGCTCCATAAAGTGTTCAGACAAATAAATGAAAGCTGCCCATTAAATACTCCATGGCAAATCAATTGAGGTTCTAGTAGGTTATTTATGCTGAAATGATGTTGATATTAGTGGCTAAATTAACGGACATAATAATACGCTTTACAACCTGCAGAGGACTTCTCTGTCGCTGCGAGAATTCTCGCAATACGCTTGCGGCAGTTTCTTCATGATCAGCGCTCCGCATGTGCAAAGCAAACTTGCGATTTTTATCAGCAGCACTTGAGGAAACCGTGAGTTTGCTCGTTGATATAAGCGATTGCCCGAACGATTCATTAATTAATAAACTAGTGAACGTGAAGTGAGTCACGAAGAGCCACACCTGCCCACTACGGATATGCGGATAATGACCTGCCACTGTTAAACATGAGCCATGATTGCGTGGAAGCGGATCTTATACCGGTGGTCGAGGTAGATAAGATACGGAGTCGCAGGAGTGCGAATAGGCCAGCTAGTTGTTGTTTAACACTTTGAGTGCCACGGCCCTTGGGCAAAAGGTGCTGTACTGTGCCACATAGGCCGCAATGCATTTTAAAACAGTCATATAATTTCTTTAATAATTACTATGTAAACACTGAACACGCACAAATAACGAGGAGACTCTCTTCTATCACCTGCAAAAAAAAGTTTATTGATCCCATTTTCCGTTCTTTAGTTATGAGCCGGAGAAGATAGCTTGATTTGAGCAAAAACAGCCCTTTTTTTCTACGAGCTGAGATAATGACCCTTTTGTGAAAGGAAGCATTTCAAGCACATCATTGACTCATTGCTAATATTTTCTGATGTAATGCTGCAGCTGCCTGGGTCTGTTGTATGCTGTAGTGTCCTGCGTGCCCCACCTCCCCCCCTCCTCCTCCCCCCCCCCCCCCCCCCCCCGTTGTGGGAGGAGTAGCTCTCTGCTCTGCTCGGCTCTGCTGTGAGTGCGTTTGCTCTGCGTGTGCTCAGCAGTGAAAAGTCCGCTAGATCCAGCTTTTTTACAGCCGCGTGTATGTCACCAGCTTCCAGTTGAGAACTCCACGGCTGATCATGCGAATGGGCTGTTGCAGCGGACACGAGGTGCTCAATTGTGACAGCAGATTGGCTGCTGCAGGGGCACAGCTACGTTATGCTTCAATGAAGCAGCTGCATACGGACGGATGCGATGCGATTTCCTTTTCCACAACGACTTCTTCTGTGTGTTTAACTATACTTTCTCTCATCTGGAGTGCGCTGTCGCCACCTAAGGGTTCTGTAAAATAGGTTAGACACATTCAATAGCTCTCATATTGTAAGAGGCGATGTAAGAAGCTGAGATCGACACCCCCCCCCGTCAAAAAAACAATTTCGAGTTATTGACGCCATTTGGCGTCGCTGGCACTCTACGGTAAATTTCTAATGACGCCATATGGCGTCGCTGGCACTCAATGTGTTAACATGCAGGCCAACCGGCTAGGTGCAGGTTATAATACGGATTCCACTGCATGTTAAGAAGTGGCTTATGTGTCAGAGGTCATGCAGAGATTCTTATTTGCACATGGCAGTTAAAGTATAGTACATGTATGTGACTGAAGCCATAGTTGCTTTTGGTAATACTACTAGTACATGTATGTGACTGAAGGTAATACTACTCTGCTCTGTGCTTAAATTAATTCTAGTTTAGGAGTTCTTGGGATCGATTCCTAACTCCTCATAACATTATCCTCCGGTCCCAGGGGCCCTAAAACAGTACCAACATTCACAATCACAACTAATTTGAAAAGGATGCATTTGAGAAACCACAATGTCAAATAAATAAATTATTATTATTGTTGTTGTTGTGGTTGTTGTTGTTGTTGTTGTTGTTGTTGTTGTTGTTGTTGTTGTTGTTGTTGTTGTTGTTAGTTACATTTATTTTTTTTTATTTTTTTATTTTTTTATTTTTTTTAATATTTATATCAAAAAGTCAAACATGAGGAGAAATGTGTTTGGTGGTAAGTGCAGGCTTCAAATAGACAGCAGCAATGTATTATTGTGTTGTTCCTTGAAAATGTCAGATGGAATGTAGAGAAAACTTGCAATGTATGAAAGATGATGTTAGAATAACTCTTAAAGGTTATGTTATATTCAGCTTAAGGCAGGGCTACCTTTTTATAAAGGTTAAATACATGCATTAGGAACTAACATGATTCCCACAGCGACACAATGAAGGTGCTTTGATGATGAAATAGTGACATTGTGCACAAGGACACACACAGATCCAGCAGTCTTGGAAATCTGATGATGGAGTTAATGCGTAACTCAGGAAACAAGTTAGGACACATTGTTATAGCTATGCAACATCAGTTGATTACAGGAAACCGTAAATTATGTTTAAGTCTTGGCCAAATTCATTAAAGCGTGGATTCTTTGAATGATATCATAATCGTTTCTCTTTTCTTTGTATAGCCTATCTGGTTTACTCAGGCTGATCAGCTTCAATTCCGGTAATTATTTGAGCTGTTTTCAACAGTATTGTTCTCTTTGATGTTTCCAGAGCTAACTGTGAGGATAATTGCAACTAATTATCTGGCAAAATGTATTGGCGCCTAGATACTCGCTATTACATTCAAATGAAAGAAGCCCTCATTAAAAGTAATTCAAGATGGAAAACTTTTCAATCATTTCAATCACAAACCTCATGTCTTGGTGTCTGAGGCCAAATGCTTTGCCAATGCAGCTCAACATTGACTGCCCACTTTTTCCTCAGCTCCCATTCCTTCAGAGATTTCCTTCATTTTCTCGATAGATGTTTCCATTCCTTGAAGAGTTTTAAGCCTGGAACCAAGCCAACCAGCGGTGTACTGAATTGTGAGTGACCATTATTTGGACCCCAGGAAGACTAGTGGTCGTCTTGGTGGCAGCTAATGGGGATCCTTTTAAATAAACTAATTTCACTTGGAGCAAAAACAAAAAATAAAAATGTGGAAAAAATGGAAAATATATTCTTTTCCCCGCTTTTCATTTTTCGTTTTTGTTCCAAGTAAAACGTGTTATGGTCACTCAGGATTCAGTACGTTACTGGAGCGGAGAAGCGAGTGGGCTGTCACCCTTGAGCTGTATACGCCAGCAGAGAGGTGCTCTCATCGTTTCTGTGCTTTCCCTCTCTTTCTTTTGACTACAGAAGAACAGACAAACCAGTTTGAGGAGGCTGAAGGGTCAATCACTCACCAGTGAACCAAATCCTCCATTTTTCAAGGTGTTGACCTCTTTGGGGAAAAACAGGTAGGTTAGGCTATATAGCTTTTGTCCTGCTGCTGTTGTTCATCTTTAATGGCAAGGGTGCAGGGGGTGTTGCGACAGGGGACAGCGGAAAATCCATGGTGGTCAGCTTGTCAGAGGTAACCTATCGGGATTTTAGATGCATGCAGTGAGCAAAGGCTGCCCCGGGGAGGGAAAGATGGCTGTGCACATGCCGAGGAGGCTTTCATGGCACAAGAACAGCACAGTGTCACTAGACGCACGTTGTTGAAATGGTCCGGGTGTCTGTGCTCACACCTCACTTGGCCCGTATGAAGAGAAGAGGTGTCTGTGCTCATGCCTCAGGTGGCCCGTATGAAGGGAAGAGGTGAGGCTGTGCTCATACCTCAGGTGGCCCATATGAAGGGAAGAGGTGTCTGTGCTCATGCCTCAGGTGGCCCGTATGAAGGGAAGAGGTGAGGCTGTGCTCACACCTCAGGTGGCCCATATGAAGGGAAGAGGTGAGGCTGTGCTCACACCTCAGGTGGCCCATATGAAGGTAAGAGGTGTCTGTGCTCATGCCTCAGGTGGCCCGTATGAAGGGAAGAGGTGAGGCTGTGCTCACACCTCAGGTGGCCCATATGAAGGGAAGAGGTGTCTGTGCTCATGCCTCAGGTGGCCCGTATGAAGGGAAGAGGTGAGGCTGTGCTCACACCTCAGGTGGCCCATATGAAGAGAAGAGGTGTCTGTGCTCACACCTCAGGTGGCCCATATGAAGGGAAGAGGTGAGGCTGTGCTCACACCTCAGGTGGCCCATATGAAGATAAGAAGTGAGGCTGTGCTCACACCTCAGGTGGCCCGTATGAAGAGAAGAGGTGAGGCTGTGCTCACACCTCAGGTGGCCCGTATGAAGAGAAGAGGTGAGGCTGTGCTCACACCTCAGGTGGCCCATATGAAGAGAAGAGGTGAGGCTGTGCTCACACCTCAGGTGGCCCGTATGGAGAGAAGAGGTGAGGCTGTGCTCACACCTCAGGTGGCCCATATGAAGAGAAGAGGTGAGGCTGTGCTCACACCACAGGTGGCCCATATAAAGAGAAGAAGTGAGGCTGTGCTCACACCTCAGGTGGCCCGTATGAAGGGAAGAGGTGAGGCGAAGGGCATATATGACCCTGCTGCCTCCAAGTCAGGAAGGGAAGGAAATAATATAAAGCAGGTTATGTAACATAATACGTTTCACTTCATATAAATAAGATGAAAGGTTTGGCAATTCCAGGTTGAGATGAGCTTTTGGAGGTCTCTCTGTAATAAAAATTTATATAATGCTGTTATGCACCTTGTGCAGTTAAAATTTCTTGAGGGAGAAGGAGACCTGTCTTGTATTGTTTGCAGCATTGATTCAGGTGTTGCACTTTGTCAGATTCTGCTGAGATTCCTCGCAGCATTTTACCATAAACTTGACTTTTGGACTATAATTATCTAAGTTGCATTAATTGAAGCCTTATAAAATAGGCAGATTTAATGTGCTGCAATATGCTTCACTCTGTTCATCTGGTGCAGATGGGCAGCAAACCATTACTTAATCAGAATTCAAATTAGCTTGATTGAGAAAGAGAGAGGGAGAAAACATACGGCTATTATTTGCCAACCGGGACATTAAAAAAAGTTATTTACCATGTATTTGTTGACTGCCTAAATGTTTTTTTTGTTTTTTTGTTTTGTTTTTTTTGCTTCAATAGCAATAATTCCTCATATCTATAATGTAATACTTCAGGGTGGATATGAACTGGCACTGTCGCCATCTTTGTGGAATTACTTCATTCTGGGAATGTTGCTCAATAAAGCTTAACTCTTAATTCAGAACTATTTTCATCCAAGTGAATGCCCTAATACCTTTATTTGCAGAAACATCAGGCTATTGCATTTATGAAGGCCAAATGGAGTGGGAAATGGTCAGAGTTACTCCGTTCTCTCGGTCAGTAACTTTCCACAAGGCTATTAAAATAGACAATATCAAATCTGTGACATTTCATTGTGACATTTTGATCCTTTTAGCAAGGGGCTGCTGCATCAGCACTCCAGCTAGTTAGTACTTGTACTTGTTGAAATGAAAAACTTCCATCCTGTCAATAATGTATTTGCACATGAAACATGCATCTTCAAAATGAAATGTGTAAAGATCTAAGGTGAAATATGTTATGTGACAAAAGGGGATTCCATAGTTGGTATGCTGTACAGCACGGATTAAAGCAGTTGATTTATATTGTAGCCTATAACTCTATACAGCAAATATATGAGTCATGTGAGTCACCCCTTTCTGTCCACTGTGACCTTTTGTTGCACAGCTTTCTCCTATAAATTAGTTTCTCCTATGAAGATGGGGAGAAATAAAGAGATTAAATCATTAACAGTCAGTGAGTCCTTATTTGAGCAAATCAACTCCTATAAGTTAAGATCTCCGCAATTAAAAACATTAATTGGCTTAAGAACTGATATGGCATTCCCAATACAGATTATATTTTTATATCTACAAATTCAGTATGTTGTCGATTCACTTATAAAAAAACAAACACTTTTGTTTATCTGAAGTAGAGGATATAAGCCTACTAATGTCCTCGATTACAATTAAAATGAGTGACTGAGTAAAATGAGTGACTTTTATCACATTCTAAAGGAGGTCATTCATCTTTCCAAACTCTATTATAGATTTGGGAAAAAGATCTACTGGTGGTTGTGGAGGAAAATACCTGCATGGCTAAACATTTGTGAAAGAACACGTGTGTGTGTGTGTGTGTGTGTGTGTGTGTGTGTGTGTGTGTGTGTGTGTGTGTGTGTGT
>NC_139623.1:66373625-66426125 GCF_964638095.1 Poromitra crassiceps
GGTGGAGTTGTACAATCTCTAGTAGACTGAGCAGTGATTCTAAGTGTGGGCCGTACTGCAGATGGGCCATCAGTGTTTTTGTGTCTTTTTTAGGCGGAGGTTTTTGGACGAATACAAACTACCAAATGGACCGTACTTGACTAGAAAGCTTGAATACGGTAATACACTAACAAACTAGGTTAGACCACCCAGAATCCTGGAACATGGCACTAATGGTGTTAGCATTATATCCAAATACTAGTTAAGTTAAGTTATCTTTTATTTACACATCACTGATGACAATTAGGGCAATCACCTAATAAAAAAATGGGACTCCGTCAGGTCACCCGCACAGCCCAGGGGTGGAAGCCATCGTCTCCGTCTCGTTCCTCCCCGATTCTACCTACTAATACTCCCATCATAGAGTACCGCAGGAATGAGTCCGGAAAACATGGATGCTAACACTTCTGGGTTCTTCACTGTTTCTGTCTATGGGGTTTTTGAATGGGTTTTTGGCGCGATGCTTAAAATGAGGTCTGTGGTGAACGCAAGCTTATTCAAATGCGAACCAGTGTTCAGCAGGATAATCTTCACACATGAGGACCACTTTTATGAGTTTTGAAGCTTTTACGTGCCGTTAAAAGGGCGGCTAGCTAGCAAACGGCTAAATGAGACTACACTGTCGACAGGGATATTATACTGTACGTCATCACGCCGAAGGGCGAACACGGAAATTCTATCCCTCGCCTCGCCGTTCAGTCAGACAGCTATTGCCCACTCGCTCTTTCAAACTAGATTTATTAGTATTTTCCAATTGTAGGATTTTATAATTGTAGGATTTTCCAATTGTAGTTACCGTTGTAACAATAGCATTGTATCCCGTGTTGATTCAAGATTCAAGATTCAAGATTCAAGATTTTTATTGTCACTCCATGGTACAAGTATCACGTGTGAAATTCTTGTGCTGTGGACTCCGTTTACGACATAGTACAAATAGGCAACAAGCAATGAGCAATAGGCAATAAGAAATAGGCATCAATAAGCAATACTAAGCAGCAATAGGCAATGAGGCAGAATAGCGATAAGACAAGTCAGTGGCATATTCATTGCACATAGGTGCACATGTTATGTGCATACGTTAGACATGTTCGGACATTTTAATTCGACGTATTTGACATACAGTGCAAATAGCATGTACCTTATTAAACATACAATTAAACATTAGGCATTGTGCATACGTTAGACGTGTTCAGACATTTTAAATTCGACGTAATTGACATACAGGTGCAAATAGCATGTACCTTGTTAGACATACAATTAAACATTAGGCATACATAATGGTAGCAGCTGCAGTACGGTACGGTACGACTACTACACTATTTGTGTATGTTAAGGAGTCTCGTGGCCTGCGGGAAGAAACTGTTCCTCAAGCGATTTGTGCGTGCTTTTGGAACCCTGTATCTCCTCCCTGTGGGTAGCAGGGAGAACAGGCTGTTGTGGGGATGGTTTGTGTCTTTGATGATCTTCAGGGACCTCCTGAGGCACCGCTGGTTATACAGTTCGTGCAGTTCTGGCAACTCGTCTCCTGTTACGTGCTGGGCCGCGCGCCTCACCCTCCGTAGCGCCCTGCGGTCCATGGTGGTACAGTTCCCGTACCAGGCGGTGAAGCAGCCAGTCAGCAGGCTTTCAATGGTGCCTCTGTAGAAGTCCCTGAGGATTTCTTTCCTTAGCCCAAACTTCTTCAGGCGCCTGAGTCCGTGTATTCGCTGTTGGGCCTTTTTGACAACAGTGGCGGTGTGGCCGGCCCAGGTCAGGTCCTGGTGGATGTTGACTCCCAGGTACTTGAAGCTGTCCACCCTTTCCACCACTGTGCCGTTGATGGTGATTGGGGGGTGTGTGCCCCCCCCTCTCCTGTAGTCCACAATGATCTCCTTGGTCTTGGAGACGTTCAGAGAGAGGTGGTTGTCCTGGCACCATTGTTCCAGGACCCTCACCTCCTCTCTGTAGGCCGTCTCGTCGCCCCCCGAGATCAGCCCCACTACTGCTGTGTCGTCTGCAAACTTCACGGTGGTGTTTGAAGTTTGAGTCGCCACGCAGTCGTGGGTGTAGAGGTCGTACCAGAAGGGGCTGGAGACGCACCCCTGGGGCGCTCCTATGCTGATGGTCAGCGGGGAGGAGGTGAGGTTGCCCACCCTCACCACCTGGCGGCGGTCTGTCAGGAAGTCCAGGATCCAGTCGCACATCGCTGTGTTTAGTCCCAGGTCCCTGAGTTTGCTTACCAGCCTGGAGGGTACTATGGTGTTGAATGCTGAGCTGTAGTCCACGAACAGCATTCTCACATAGGTGTCCTTCCCCTCCAGGTGGGACAGGGCGGTGTGGAGCACGTGTGCCACTGCATCCGCTGTGCTCCTGTTGGGGCGGTATGCAAACTGTAGCGGGTCGTGGTCCGGGGGGAGTGTGGGACGGATCTTTGATATGACCAGCTTTTCAAGGCACTTGCTGGCTATTGGCGTGAGGGCTATAGGGCGCCAGTCATTGAGGCTGGTCACTTTTTGCTGTTTGGGAATGGGGATGATTGTTGCTGCCTTGAAGCAGGAGGGAACTCGTCGGAGGGAGAGGGACTGGTTGACACAGATGTCTGTGTACACGGCTGCCAGCTGGTGGGCGCAGGCCTTGAGGACCCGCCCGGGGATGCCGTCCGGGCCGGCCGCCTTGCGTGGGTTGATACGCAGGAACGACCGGCACACTTCATCCTCAGTGATGGTGAGGGGGCGGTCTGTGGGGGGTGGAGGGTGGGGGGGGTTGGTGGTTAGGTGGGAATGGGGGGGGGTGGGGGTGCTGAGGGGTGGGGGGGAGGAAGGGGGGAGGGGAGGTGATCGGGGGGGGGAGAGGAGGAGGGGTGGTGGGGGGGCGGAGAGGGGGAGGGGTGATGGGGGGGGAGAGGTGGCAGGGGGGCGAGGAGAGGAGGAGAGAGGTGGGGGGGGAGGAGAGGAGGGGGGGTGGCGAGGGGAGGAGGAGGGGTGGTGGGGGGGAGGAGGGAGGGGGGGGTGATGGGAGGGGAGAGGTGATATGTTCCCACATGGACGTGTTATAGTGTAACACCAGGAGCGTTGTCAGAGCACTGAATGAATGAATACAACGTGTACATTCTAGAATAACAAATTATCTAACGTTAGTTTGTGGTTTAGTGGAGAGAATCCCCTCTTCACCTGTAGAGACCTGTGTAGTGGTGGGTTTCATGTTTGTTAGTTTCATGCCAGTACTTAGTTTATCATTAATGTTAGTTGCCAGTTGGTTTATAGTTATGTTTAATAAACATATTTATTTTATTTGTGTGTGTGTCTCTAAGTGATTGCTAACTAATTGGGTGCATGTTCTCCCCTCCGTCCCACACACTGCTCTCTGTCAGCTCACAGTAACAACGCTTATTTTGATAAAAGGTTGGATTTGGCTGTGGTGACGTGACGTGGAAGCCTATGCGACAGTGTATGTAGTTCTGGAATAGCTTAGCATACGCTTTTTACTTCTAGGGCTCACATTTACACTTCAAAACTCATGAAAGTGGTCCTCATGTGTGAAGATTATCCTGCTGAACACAGGTTCGCGTTTGAATAAGCTTGCGTTAACCACAGGCCTCATTTTAAGCATCGCGCCAAAAACCCATTCAGAAATCCCACAGGCAGAAACATTTATTTAACACAAATATTGATATTTCATAGTGTCATGTCTATTTGTTGTATTTTTTCAGATTTTTCTTAGTTTTTAACTAATCACTTGTGGTCGTGGGTGTCTGGGTAGTGTAGCGGTAGATTCCCTGCAACGCAAGGGGCGCAGGTTCGCATCCTCGTGTTACCTCCGGCTTGGTCGGGCGTCCATACAGGCACGATTGGCTGCTGTCTGTGGGAGGGAAGCCGGATTGAGGGTATTTGTCCTGGTCGCTGGACTAGCGCCTACTCTGGTCGGTTGGGACGCCTGTTCGGTGCGGAAGGGAACTGGTGGGAATAGTGTGATCCTCCCACGTGCTACGCCCTACCGGTGAAGCTCCCACTATCGGGGGGAAATTGGGAAAACATTTTTAAAAAATCACTTGTGTTCCTTACGTCCTCGTCCTCGTCCTCCCCCCAATCCCCCCCCCCCCCCCCCCCCCCTTCCCCCATCGCTGAACTCTTCCCAGGCCCACGGTTGAAGAACAACCCGGCTGAAGAACAACCTGTCCTCTAATTGCATTACGCTTTCAATTCCCCTTAATGAAAATGACTATTCTGGACAATGGGAGGAAATTACATTTGAGCAATGGATGACCAGCTCTTTATCCCCTGCCCCTGACTCCCCGCTCCCACCCTCTTCCCACCACCCACCCTCCACAAAGCCAGCTCCGCCAGAACATCTGTAAAGATGGATTTTTCTTCACAGATAATTTTCCTAATTAAACCACACAATATTTAATTAAGAGCCAGTGTGCTTTAATTACAGGGATTTTTCTTCCCCTCTGCTTTCTTTCTCCCCCCACCCCTTTCTCTCTCCTTCTCTGCTTACATACTTGGGAAGGTGGGAGTTAATCTTGCAGTATTGCAGCATGGAAAAAGACTCCTATTTGTTTCTGTGTGTGTGTGTGTGTGTGTGTGTGTGTGTGTCAAATTCAACACACGTGGGTCAGGATCTGTATCATTAACACGTTCACTGCCAATGACGTATTAATCCGTCAAAAATAATCCAACGGTTGACTGCCAATGACGTATTAATACGTCAAAAAAATGAATTTTTTTTTTTTGACCGTGGGATGTGCATCTAACCCTTTTACATCTCTTATATAATTATTGGAGCCACCGAACGTTTACAACCCATTCCACCGACCCACTAAGTGGCGACAGTGCTCTCCTGACTAGAGGAAGGCAAGCAAAAAGCAACCATTCTCATGAAAATGGATGGGGGAAAACGCTTTCGTTTTCGCGCTGATTGCTGGCGATGCGGGATTGCAAATTTGCATAATAGATTACAGGTGGAACACACTTTGAAACACGCAGCATAAATATGACCAGAATCGCAAAAACTTCATCAAAGCTCTCAACCAAAACTCCAAGAAGCGAGCGAGTCCATCCAGACTTCCTCAAACAGCGGCCGCGCAGACAGGCAGCAGCAGCAGCAAAGCAGTGAGACTGGTGACAAGCTTGTGACGGCCGCTGCAGCCAAGAAGAACGCCCACGGAGGGAGGAGTTGGAAGCAGAGGGGGGTTTCCTGCTGTTATGGAGGAAATTACTGTTCAAAACTATTGTTTAGATGTCTGACGTCTTACTGATGCCAAAAATGAATGGTTAAAGTGACTGTTCTATCGAATTTCACAAAAAGCCGTTTATCTCTGAATAATTTTTCTGACGCTGAAACCATGCTGTATTCAACTGCTAATGCTTACATAACTACTAACTCTACAAACTAACTCTTTTAGACAGAGAAAGCACACATTCTATTAGTTCTTTTGAGATATTGGCTGGGTTTCCCAAAAGCTTCTTTGCGCTAAGAAGCTAATTTAACCCTTCTTAAGGCCCCCTTAAGAAGCAAACGCGTTTCCCAATTGCTTCTTTACGAAGGCATGCATTTCCCAAAAGCTTCTTAGTGCTAAGAAGCTTCTTTGACCCTTCTTAAGGCTCCCGTAAGAAGCCAACGAAGCCAACGCGTTTCCCGATTGCTTCTTAGCCTAAAATTATGTTCCAATTATCTTCCGTTAAGAAGGCTGCGTTTCCCAAAAGCTTCTTAGCGCTAAGATGATCTTTCGTTAAGAAGGTTTTGTAAGAAGGGTCTGGGGCATTCTTAACACCTTCTTAATGACAAAACACTGGCAGATCCAGCCGCGTCAGGCAAAAGGAGATACTTGTGTCCACTGTTCCTCTTGTGTTTTTCCCTTTTTCCTTTCTTTCATGCACCCTTTAGTGTTTAAAATTAGGGAACACTTGAAAATCTCCCCTGTATGTATGGTTACTTGTGTTTTAAATGTTTTACCGTAGGCTATATTCCTCTACTCAGAATGGATTCCTTTTATAATGTTGTGGATTTATATAGCACCTTTCACAGAACCCAAGGTCGCTTAAATTCTGTAGTGTTTCTCTGTTTTGTTGTATGCTGTGTATATAAAGCAATTTGAACTGCAGTCCATGTCTGAAATAAATAATGTTTAATAAAGTTTAACATCACCATGATTAGGTTATTCTACAACAGTGTTTCTCAACCACTGAGTCGTGGCCCACTGGTGGGCTCAGAGTGCCATCTAATGGGCCGCAGAGGACCTCTCACATCGAGATGGTGGACAGCTCCAGTTAAGATGCTTCTTAAGAGCCTTCTATTTTTTTTATTTTTCTCTTCTGTTAAGAAGGCGTTTGGGAAACACTTCTTTGGAGCCTTCTTAACTCCTTAAGAAGCTTCTTAACTCCTTAAGAAGCTTCTTAACTCTTAAGAAGCTT
Organism: Poromitra crassiceps; assembly: GCF_964638095.1. NCBI lineage: Eukaryota > Metazoa > Chordata > Actinopteri > Beryciformes > Melamphaidae > Poromitra > Poromitra crassiceps. Next base: position 66,380,057 of record NC_139623.1, read on the forward strand.
CTTTGTTGGGAAACTCAGCCATTGTGTGTTCACAAAATCTTAGCAGAAAAGAATCCTCGGGTCTTGAAAGATGAGCCAGAATCCTCAAAAAACCCCTCTGGCAGAAGCTAACTACAGTAAAAAAAAAAACGTCTGGCAGTGAATGTGTTAACATTGACGTTGTTTATTTTGCAGCTTTCAATATTGTTAGTAGTTAGTGATAGCCTATGTGCTTCAGTCGTCTGCCTGCCTCTGTGCTGTAGTAGTAGGCAATCCATGCCTGCTCAGTCAGCAGCCCTGTTGTAAACGTACATTGCAGCGGCACAGCCAAACTATATTTTATTTTTGGAACAATTGACAGCCCTATGTGCGGGAACGAGTCGGTCGTTTCGAACCATTTTAATACAAACAGGGAATACCTTGTTACCACTAGTATTGAGACTTGTTTTTTGATCGAATATAATATATTTGTATTCAATAAACAATTCACATGAGGCTACCAGTGTGCCATTAATATGTTTGAAACGATTCACTTGTTCTCGATCGCACATCATAGCCATGATTCTTTTTCTCTTTCAAGTATTACAGTACGCTTCTTCTGCTTCTCTCTCTCACTCTACAACTCCCATAGTCTTGAAGGGAATATTAGAGAAATATTGTCATGATGACATGAAAAAGAGGCAGAAAGCACACTGTACACATAAGAATATTAGACAAATATTATAGGAATATTATCACGTTTATTTACGACGGAGTTTTAGGGCCATGCATGATGAAAAAAAAAAATTACCGGAGGATCCCCCCCCCCCCCCCCCCCAAAAAAAAAAAAATCATTTTGAGAAAAAAAGTCTAAATTTCGTGAATAAAGTCGAAATTTCGTGATTAAAGTCGAAATGATTTCGACTTTATTCTTGAAAAAAAAGCTCCTCCGATTTTTTTTCCTCTTCTGTCTGGTGCTTAAATTTCGACTTTATTCACGAAATTTCGACTTTACTCACGAAATTTCGACTTTAATCTCAACATTTCGAATTTATTCACGAAATTTCAACTTTATTCACGAAATTTCAACTTTAATCTCAACATTTTGACTATTCTTGAAAAAAAAAAATCGGAATCCTCAGATTTTTTTTTCTTCTGTCTGGTGCTTAAATTTCGACTTTATTCACAAAATTTCAACTTTTTTCTCAAAATGAAAAAAAAAAATCTTTGGAAACTAAAAAAAAAAATCCTGTAATTTTTATTTTTCATCATGCATGGCCCTAAAACTCTGTCGTATTTATTCCCATATAGGCCAGTGGAGGTTATTAATGTATGCAAGGGAGTTCCCTTATTTTTTATAAGAGATGGGGGATTTTATATAATTAGGGGTTCAAGCCCTGAAGGGGCTGAAACCCTATTGTTTTTCTAAATCCGAATATATTATTCTTCTTCTTCTTCTTCTTCTTGTTGTTCATCTGCCCCAACGCAAATTCCCGTGAGTTGGTAAATGGTAGAGACCTGAAATTTGGCCCAATGACAGATATTGTTGGCAGGTAGCTGCTCAAGAAAGATTTTTCGAATCGGCCTGAAGGTGGCGCTATAATCGACGGTTTTACGTTAAAGGCCATAACTTCCACGCCGTTGGTCCGATTTTCAAACTTTTTTTCCCAGATGTTCAGGTGAACCTGCTCTACAAGTTTGCCATAAGGACCCTCAATGTCCGCCTGGAAAATTTTTGAGATATTTGGAAAAGTTTGAAAAACACATTTTTGACATCTCCTCCTAGACCGTTGGACCGATTTGCACCAAAATCGCCAGGAAGCATCTATGGAGCAAGCTCTACAATCGTGATTTGTGGATTTTTGAAATCTACTTTCGTTTCGGAGATATTGATCGTTAAAGTTGTGAGAGGGCGTGGCCTCACAGCTAAATTGTCATAACTTCATTACCGATGAAGGAATCTTCACGAAACTTGCAGGAGGTCTTCGGAGACCATCCCAGACCATGCGTGTCAAATTTTGTGCAATTCGTCCAAAAGGGGGCGCTATAGCAGCATTCAGTACCTGTACCTTCTAAATTGTTTGATTTTGAAGGGCGGCAGGAAGTGCTGATTCATTGTCATTATGGCCAGCCTTCCTTGTATGACACTTGACACTTCTGAGCTGATTTCAGAAAAGAAAGTGTAATTTGGCCTGTAGGGGGCGCTATTGTTTGCCTATGGGGGGCGCTACAGCAATGTATCTCCGCAACCGTAACTCGTAGAGACTCACGGATGGCGGCGTTGGACTCGGGGTGAAAAAGTAGCGGTACGAGGCCCGGAATCACCATCGCACCTTCCGTTTCCCATTTATTAGGGGTTCAAGCCCTGAAGGGGCTGAAACCCTATTGTTTTTCTACATCCGAATATATTCTTCTTCTTCTTCTTCTTCTTCTTCTTGTTCATCTGCCCCAACGCAAATTCCCGTGAGTTGGTAAATGGTAGAGACCTGAAATTTGGCCCAATGACAGATATTGTTGGCAGGTAGCTGCTCAAGAAAGATTTTTCGAATCGGCCTGAAGGTGGCGCTATAATCGACGGTTTTACGTTAAAGGCCATAACTTCCACGCCGTTGGTCCGATTTTCAAACTTTTTTTTCCCAGATGTTCAGGTGAACCTGCTCTACAAGTTTGCCATAAGGAGCCTCAATGTCCGCCTGGAAAATTTTTGAGATATTTGGAAAAGTTTGGAAAACACATTTTTGACATCTCCTCCTAGACCGTTGGACCGATTTGCACCAAAATCGCCAGGAAGCATCTATGGAGCAAGCTCTACAATCGTGATTTGTGGATTTTTGAAATCTACTTTCGTTTCGGAGATATTGATCGTTAAAGTTGTGAGAGGGCGTAGCCTCACAGCTAAATTGTCATAACTTCATTACCGATGAAGGAATCTTCACGAAACTTGCAGGAGGTCTTCGGAGACCATCCCAGACCATGCGTGTCAAATTTTGTGCAATTCGTCCAAAAGGGGGCGCTATAGCAGCATTCAGTACCTGTACCTTCTAAATTGTTTGATTTTGAAGGGCGGCAGGAAGTGCTGATTCATTGTCATTATGGCCAGCCTTCCTTGTATGACACTTGACACTTCTGAGCTGATTTCAGAAAAGAAAGTGTAATTTGGCCTGTAGGGGGCGCTATTGTTTGCCTATGGGGGGAGCTACAGCAATGTATCTCCGCAACCGTAACTCGTAGAGACTCACGGATGGCGGCGTTGGACTCGGGGTGAAAAAGTAGCGGTACGAGGCCCGGAATCACCATCGCACCTTCCGTTTCCCATTTATTAGGGGTTCAAGCCCTGAAGGGGCTGAAACCCTATTGTTTTTCTAAATCCGAATATATTCTTCTTCTTCTTCTTCTTCTTCTTGTTGTTCATCTGCCCCAACGCAAATTCCCGTGAGTTGGTAAATGGTAGAGACCTGAAATTTGGCCCAATGACAGATATTGTTGGCTGGTAGCTGCTCAAGAAAGATTTTTCGAATCGGCCTGAAGGTGGCGCTATAATCGACGGTTTTACGTTAAAGGCCATAACCTCCACGCCGTTGGTCCGATTTTCAAACTTTTTTTTCCCAGATGTTCAGGTGAACCTGCTCTACAAATTTGCCTCAAGGACCCTCAATGTCCGTCTGGAAAATTTTTGAGATATTTGGAAAAGTTTGGAAAACACATTTTTGACATCTCCTCCTAGACCGTTGGACCGATTTGCACCAAAATCGCCAGGAAGCATCTTTGGAGCAAGCTCTACAATCGTGCTTTTTGGATTTTTGAAAATCTACTTTCGTTTCGGAGATATTGATCGTTAAAGTTGTGAGAGGGCGTGGCCTATCAGCTAAATTGTCATAACTTCATTACCGATGAAGGAATCTTCACGAAACTTGCAGGAGGTCTTCGGAGACCATCCTAGACCATGTGTGTCAAATTCTGTGCAATTCAAACAAAAGGGGGCGCCATAAACGCCAGAAATGGGCGTGGCTTAACATAAAAAAGGCTGTAACTCCACACCTGTTTGTCCAATGATCGCGAAACTTGTCAGATATATCAAGGAGGATGTCCTAGTCAGAATCAGAAGCTTTGTCATCTGCGCAAGGCTTGAACCCCGCCCATCGCCGCTTGCGGCTATATTAATATATATATTTTTATAAAATATCAATCAAATGTGTTTTTTCTTAACTCATTGAGTGCCATGGACGAGTATGTTCGTCATTTCGTTTAGTAACGTACAGTGCCAAGTACGAGTATGTTCGTCAATTGCGTTTTTTGACAGTGGGACGTGGATCAAAGCCTCAGGCATCTCCTGTACAAATATGGGAGCTATTGAAGGTGTATAACCTATTTTACGGACTCATTAGGTGGCGACAGTGCTCTCCAGATTACAGAAAGGTCCGGAAAACAGCAGGAAAAAGCCGTGATCAAAGAGAAACCGATGCATGCTGCAGCCAGAGCCATATAGATTGCTCTGTCTGCAGCTGACGTTGGCTGCGAACATCAGTCAATCCGCGCCCACAACTGAGCTCCTCTGCCTCTGTCTGTCTGTCTGCATATAGTTTCTCCACACGATTACCCGCCAGAAAGGCAGCACCCGACGCCGAAGGGCCAAACCTTTCCCTGCAGTCCGGTTTGGCATTTCCGCGTCGCGCTGTGAGCCGCCCGGCGCACAAAAACTGAGCGCTCCGAAAATAGACTGGGTGCGTGAGGCTGTGTGTTAGTGTGGGGAGGAGTTTGCAGCTGAGGGGGGGAGAGGGGGGTGGGGCACGCAGGCACCACACAACTACACCACGTCACTACATCAGAAAATATTAGCTAGAGTCAGTGAATGTGCTCGAAATGCTTCATTTCACAAAAGGCTGAATATCTCAGCTTATAATTTGAAACCTGTCTTTTTGCTCAAAACAGCCTATATTCTCCGGCTCATAACTAAAGAACGGAAAATGGTATCAATAAACTTTTTTTTGCAGATGATAGAAGAGAGTCTCATCGTTCTTTGTGCGTGTTCGGTGTTTACATAGTAATAGTAATATCACACAATATTCTGTGGGCCTCGAGAAATCACTGAAAACGCTCTGAAACTCTGGCACTGGGAGCGTCCGTTCTCCAAAAGTGGCTGGCACTCAATGAGTTAATAAAGTTCATGGTATTCATGATATTCTTAAAATGCTTCAACAACAGTGACACCTGTAGGGCACTGATGGAAAGGAGAGCGGCAGACAACAGGCTCTATCTTCCCCCTGGCCTTAGGTGCTAAACTGGCTTAAACGCAAAAAAAAAAAACTTTGCGCCGGCCTACCCGTGACAGTGCCAGAATAGGACAGAATGGGCGTTTCAACCTCTTCCCTTATATATATATTCAGATACAGTTAAAAAATTAAAGAAACAAACTAAAAATCCAATTGTAAAACATATGATAAAGGTATGGTATGATGTTAAAAAATATTTAAATGAACCACATTTGTTGTCTCAATTTAGTCCAATATGGGGGAATCAATTTTTTGTACCAGGAAGGGCAGATGCAACGTTCAAAACATGGGATTCTAAGGGACTTAAAACTATCAAAGACCTTTATCTGCCAGACTCCGATGTTATGATGTCCTTTGAACATCTGGAAAGTAAATTTGATCTTAATAGAAGGCATTTCTACAAATACCTTCAGATTAGAAATTTTGTTAGAGCAAATCAAAACAATATATTGACCAAACCCCTACACACAAATTTAGAAGAAATGATGACAGGTGACAGTCTGAGAAAGGGAATCATATCAGGTTTTTATTGTTTACTTACATCTCGTTCATCTGAGAACTCACAATATAAGCTGAATGCTTGGAAGGAAAACTTAGAACTTGAAATTTCAGTGGAAGATTGGGAAACAGCTTGTGAGGAAGTTCATATCCTATCTATAAATTCACAACTTAAATTGATACAATATAAATGGTTAATGCGGATGTATGTGACCCCAGTGGATCTAAATCGATATAACAAAAACATACCTGATATATGTACAAAATGTGCAGAGGAAAGAGGAACTCTCTTTCATTGCATTTGGCAATGTAGAAAAATTCAGCTATTCTGGGAAGAGGTAAGAAGTATGATCGAGGAGATTATTTCAAAACCAGTTTTTTTGGACCCCAAGCATTTTCTGCTAGGTTTATACCCAGACAATCACAGTTATAGTAAAAGTGAAATTAAATTTATAGATCTCGGGTTGCTCAATGCCAAAAAATGTATTGCATTGTTGTGGAAAATGGTTCACAGACCAAGCTTAACTCAATGGATAAGACAGATGCTGTCAAACCTTCCACTAGAAAAAATTACTTACATATTGAAAGCTAAACAACATATATTTGAATATATTTGGATGCCATTCATTAGTTAGGTTGGTAATTTAAATTTAGCAGATGATCAAGAATAACTAGGTTTTGTGATGGCAGTGCAGTTCCTGAAGCTAGAATGTCTTTTTGATACCTTGTTTTTATTTATTTTCTTTACCTGTATGATGTTTAATACAATAAAATAAAATGTATATGGTAAGATTACCTATGTACAAATTGGAGGAGCAGAGGTGTGGTTGTTGGTGTATTTGTTTTGTCTGTATGTATTGTAAAGATAACAAATTGTAAATAAAAACATTTTGGAAAAAAAAAAAGAATGGGCGTTTCGGCCTTAAATACCAGCCTAAAGCTATCTTCCCAACTGGCATTAATTTAGCGCTTAGGGCTTTTCAAAACTAGGCCTTATTCAGTGCGCCGACTCCCCTACCAAATGCCACACACAGACACACATGTGCATCTCCCAGCATGCATTGAGGCTTAATACATTTCGACAAGAAAAAGCAACCAAATAAGCCTAAGTAGGCTAAGTAGTAGATAGAAATAATATTTATGTTAACACAACATGCAATTCTAGAACATTTCAATATTGGACAAAATAAAACATAAAAATCAAAACACAACCCTATGTGAAACATACATGTAATCCATGGCCATATATATATCTGTCGCAAATACAATGTGGTATAGTCAAGTGACAACCTTAACACGGTTGTACTGTGATGTCCGCTCCAACAAGACTTAGCTTACTTGACGTACTTTTTCAATAAAAACACACATTTATTTATTTATTTTTATTGTCACTCCGTAGTACAAGTACAAGTGTGAAATTATTGTGCAGTAGGCTCCATTACAACATAGTGCAAAAATAAAATATAAATAAATAAAAACAGGAGGCAACAAGCAATATATATATTAAGACACGCCACAGACAGTGGCGTATTCACTGCCCATAATGCAAATGGCATGAACATACTTTAAACATAATTAACACATTGAGTGCCAAGGACGTCTGTGGACGTCCTAAAAAAAAGTAACGAGAAGTGCCAAGGACGTCTGTGGACGTCCTAAAATCATAATTCATATTATTCCATAATTCTGCTGTTTAAGGTCGTACCCAGCCAGTGAGCATGAATCCCTTCAAGGGATCACACGGCGCCACCTTAAAAATCTACATGGGAGCTGCGCCACCCACCTCAGATCCTTTACTTTGTGCAGGAGAAAGCGGAGAAAGCCGTGATGAAAGAGACACGATGCATGCTGCAGCCAGAGCCACACAGATTGCTCTGTCCGCAGCCGACAGTTGGCTGCGATCCGCGCCCACAACTGAGCTCCTCCGCCTCTGTCTATCCGCCTGCACACAGCCCCTCCACACGACCACCCGCCAGAAAGGCAGCACCCGAAGCCGAACGGCCAAACCCTCTCCTGCAGTCCCGTCTGCCATTTCCCTGTCGCGCTGGGATCCGCCCGGGGCAAAAACGGAGGCTGCGAAAATAGACTGTGTGCGTGTGGGGAGGAGCCCGCAGCTCAGGGGTGGAGAGGGGGGGAGAGGGGGGTGGGGCACGCAGGCTGCACAGAACCACACCACGCCACCACATCAGAAAACACCAGCCAGAGTCAGTGAATGCGCTTGAAATTAGAGTGCAAAAAGTATTCATAAAAGTGACTTTATCTTGAAAAGTAAAAAAAGACAGCAGAAAACCCTTGAAAGTGCTCTTCTTTCAGAGGCTGTCATTTCATAATGGAACTGTCTAGAAACAAAATTTCTTCTTTGAAAGAAGCAGGAGTGTCCAATGTTTCATTAGAGTCCAGCCCTGTCCATATAGCCCTAATAGAAAAAATTCTATAGCTCTTTTCAACTGAATGGAAGTGAATCTGGCACAGGCTCCAGACAATTTTACTGAAGCGCTGTGGCACTCAATGTGTTAAACATAATAACATTCTGTTAGGTGCAAATAGCTTATACCTAATTAACACATTCACTGCCAGCCGTTTTTCAAAACTGTAGTTAGCTTCTGCCAGAGGGGTTTTTTGAGGATTCTGGCTCATCTTTCAAGAGCCGAGGATTCGTTTCTGTTAGGATTTTGTGAACACACAATATCTCAAAAGAACTAATAGAATGTGTGCTTTCTCTGTCTAAAAGAGTTAGTTTGTAGAGTTAGTAGTTATGTAAGCATTAGCAGTTGAATACAGCATGGTTTCAGCGTCTGTAAATTTATTCTGAGATAAACGGCTTTTTGTGAAATTCGATAGAACAGTCACTTTAACCATTCATTTTTGGCATCAGTAAGACGTCAGACATCTAAACAATAGTTTTGAACAGTAATTTCCTCCATAACAGCAGGAAACACCCCTCTCCTTCAAACTCCTCCCTCCGTGTGTGTTCTTCTTGGCTGCAGCGGGCGTGTCACAAGCTCGTTGCTGCTGCTGCTGTAACCTCGCGTCACCAGGCTCACTGCTTTGCTGCTGCTGTGCCTGTCTGCCTGTCTGCCTGTCTGCCTGGCGGCCGCTGGGCAAGTCTGGATGGATGGGCTCGCTCGTTTCTTGGGGTTCTGAGAGCTTTGATGAAGCTTTTGCGATTCTGGTCTTATTTATGCTGCGTGTTTCAAAGTGTGTTCCACCCGTAATCTATTATGCAAATTTGCAAAACCCCACCGCCAGCTCCCAAGCGCGAAAGCGTTTTCGCCAATCCATTTTCATGAGAATGGCTTCCTCACACTGCTTTTTGCTTGCCTTCCTCTAGAATGGAGAGCACTGTCGCCACTTAGTGGGTCGGTGGAATGGTTTGTACACGTTCGGTCGCTCCAATATTTTTATAGGAGACGTGGGGGGCATTGATCCACGTAGCACCGTCAAAATTTTTTTTTTTTTTTTTTGACGTCTCAACTCGTCATTGGCAGTGAACGTGTTAAACATACTATTTAACATTAGTCATACGTGATGGTAGCAGCTGCAGTGCGGTACAGTACGGCTACTACACTATTTGTATATGTTAAGGAGTCTCGTGGCCTGTGAGAAGAAACTGTCCCTCAAGCGATTTGTGCGTGCTCTTGGGACCCTGTATCTCCTCCCTGAGGGTAGCAGGGAGAACAGACTGTTGTTGTTTATGTAGCATCGTTTAGCCTGTGCTGTGATGTGCAGGAGCAGCAGGTAGCCTACAAGTTATAAAACTACCTGCCCTGAATGAGCTGAGTGGGGGTGCTTGTTCACTATTGTGAAAGTTATGTGTTTACAACATAAAGATCATGGAATGGGATGGTATCAGGAATGTCACCGATAGTATATTGTACAGGGAGACCATCAGCCCTGCTGAACAGATCTGTATTTGCCTGGCTGTAGGTTGAATTGTTTAATTCAGGCTGTGATCTGTGATGTGCTGAGATATCCAAATTGGCATGAAGAGATGACAGCATGCAGCCGCAACCGGACTGGATCGAATGGATCGGAGCTTGGAAAGGAAGAATGTCATTGCGTAATTGCAGTTCACCAATGGCCACAGAATAATTATAGGCTTAAAAGGCGTGGTTAAATGGTTAGCGCCGGGTTTAGCGCCGAGGGGAAATTAGAGAATGCACCTGACCACGCCCACTAATAGCGCTGCGCCCGGCGTTGAACGCTATTTTAAGGCCAGGGGGAAGATAGAGCCCAGAGTCTGTGCCAGTGGGTCTGTCTGTGCCCTCAGGGGTACGGTACATTAACATTACCCCCTTGGGCATTTGATTTCCTTGGTAATTTATCTCATGCTAATCTATGATTGGTTGAAAAACACATGCAATTCACAGGGAACAGTGAAGCCTCAACCGCCCTCACCAATCACTACCCATCAATTAATTTGTTCAACCAAATTTGTTGTTGATTGGATAGATTGCTAAGATTGACATTGTCTTGTCCAATGATGAATGAGTCTCAAAATCTTGTTGAATCCACCTCCATTTGTCTACTATAGGAAGTGATGACATCAAGATTCCACTTTGCCGTGATGACTTGACAGTAATAGATAGATTTACACGACAGTAGCAGCATATTATATTGTATTTCTTCTTTAATTTTTATTTTTATATCAAGCAGTAAGTTAGCTCACAAGCCAGACTGTCGTTGCATTGTTTTATGCGAGCCAACACAACTTTCCACAACACAAGTTTAGAGTGGGCAGTACGCTGAGACTGAAATCTCCGCAAACACTGGGATATTGCAACGTCTCGACTGCACGCAGTTACAGACAGTATGTGCAAGTAAGTCAATTAGGTTCAAGTTATCCGGGTCTTCTAGTAAATTCGGCGTGCAAATGGTCCAGGAGCGCTATTTTTTCATATTACATTGTTTCATGCTGCATAGCCTGCCATGTTGCTAATAAAAACGGCAACCTTAAACTACCACATTTTTAAACTGAATTAGGCCTGTACATCCACGGATGACAGCGAGCTCATTTTTAAAGCTAGAGTGATGGGGCCCTATCTTCCCACTGGCCTTAGGCGCTAAACTGGCGTTAAACGCAAAAAAAACACGCTTTGCGCCTGCCTCGGGAAGATAGCATCATGTTTTTCGGCCCCCGAAATGCGCTTTACGCCGAAGAGGCGTGGCGCAGTGCCAGACTAGGCCAGAATGGGTATTTCGGCCTTAAATACCGGACTAACGCTATCTTCCCCCCTGGCGTTAATTTAGCGCTTAGCGCTTTTCAAAACCAGGCCTTATTCAGTGTGCCGGGGATATTACTGTGCGTAATTATGCGCAGCTCTCCTCTGCCATCTCACTCTCTCTCCCCCTCTCTCTCTCTCTCACTCCCTCTCTCTCGCGCATCAGACAGGCACAATGACAGATGAAAAAAAAGTTGTTATACCGTAGTTTTGAGCCCCTGTCATTCAGAGACTGTTGCATCATCCTACCTGTGCAGTGGGGGAGAAGAAAAGGTAGCGAGAGAAAACGATATCATTCTGCCCAAACTTTCACCAATCTAATCTCATCATGACATCCAGGGATAGGCTATATTTCTCTAGCTGATGCGTTTAGAACATTCTTTTCACTTTGATCTTGCTATAGTGTAGCGTATTTACATGCTTGCTCTATTTAAACTGCAGTGAGATTGGTTTGAGAAACATAATAATATGGAATAATATATTTGGAGACAGACGGGGATGAAAGAGGGAGGGGGGAGCTCAGAGCGCTTTGGTCGGGCTTTTCTGACCGGATTGGAATGGAACTTGAAAGGGACATTGTGATTTGTTTACTGCACTTCTCCAATGGGGAAGGAGCAGGGGATGGGGGAAAGAGGAGAGAGCAGGAGAGGGGAGGGGGGAGGGAGAGCGGGGGGATGTGGGGGAGGAGAGAGCAGGGAGAGGGAGGAGGTGGGGAGAGAATGGGAAATGTGGGGGAGGAGAGAACAGAGAAGGAGGGATGGGGAAGGAGCAGGGGAAGGGGGAAAGAAAGAGAATGGGTGCCATCCTTTAAAATATAATGGATGCCATGCTTTAGAATTGTGTGTGGGGGGGGGGGTTCAGGAAGGGGAGGAGGTGGGGAGGGAGAGCAGGGGGAGTATGAGAGAGTATGTGGAGAGAACAGGGAAAGGAGGGCTAGCTGACACAACAGTAGCAAATTACAGTAGTAATAATAACACATTGAACATTCATATGATAGAGAAATATAGAAAATATGGAAATATAGGATAGAATAGGTGCCATGCTTTAGGGTAGAATGGGTGCCATGCTTTAGAATAGTGGCAGAATAGTGGCAGAGGATAGAATGGGTGCCATTCTTTTGGGTGCCATGCTTTAGAATAGTGGGGGAATAGTGGCGGAGGAGAGATCAGGAAAGGGAGGAGGTGGGGAGGGTGCAGGGGAGGGAGAGCAGGGGGAATGTGAGAGAGGAGAGAGCAGGAAAGTGATGAGGTGGGGAGGGAATATAATATACCTATATATATTATACATAGATAGATAGATAGATAGATAGATAGATAGATAGATAGATAGATATATAGATAGATAGATATGAATGCAAGGCACATTTGAGGTTTATTCAGTGGGAATGATCCCCAACCCATTATCCCCAACCCATCCTTCAATTTAAGTTGCAACATGAAAATAAACAAAACATTTACAAGTTTAGTAGAGTGACAATAGCAATATATTTCTTTTTTTTATCACTCCTCTCTCTCAGTAACATCACACCACAGCTCTTTAAGGACAATGTACTCTATGATACCAGGAAGCAAATAACCACTGCAGTAAGTGCACACTGGTTTAGCTAGGCCATTTGACCAATTGTTGACTCCATGAAGCTATTAATAGTAATTACATGATGTTGCAAAGAGATATTGATCTGGCCTGAGAGTTTTAAAGAGCTTGAGAGTGCATGGAGACCACTGTCATCACAGTGTCATTAACACATGCTAAAGGGAAGATAATTAAGATTTTTACTGCCCAGGAGCACAAAATGACAACAATATATCTGTGGGGGGTTGATAGCACATCAATACCATTGACTCAACAATTATTTAGGCAGGAGCTGAGATTTCTGCCTTTTTATGAACTCACACGCATTGGCTCATTTTAACACACATTAGAACACACTCCTCATGATGCCAATAGAGCAATGGCCTTTGTGCCCTGGCATGTGGAGATAGCTGCAAAGACATCAGTGAAGTACCTGGGGTGTGTCTTAGATAGCAGTTTGGGTGGGGAGGGAATGGCCTTACAGGTGCTGGGTAAAGTTAACGCCCGCACGAGGTTTCTAGCCAGAAAGGCCAATCTGCTGGACAGAGAAAGCCTACGTCTACTAGCCAACAGTCTAGTGCAGTGTCAGTTTGATTACGCTAGTGTAGCTTGGTCAACAGGTCTGACAGTCTCATTACAAAGGAAACTGCAGGTGTCTCAAAACAAGCTGGTTAGGGTTGTGATGGGGCTAGGCCCTCGAGACCATGTTGGAAGGAGGCACTTCCAAGAGCTCAACTGGCTACCAGTTGAGGCCAGAGTGACTCACCTGAGGCTCAACATGGTACACAAGGTCGTTAACAACAGGGCCCCAGCATACCTAAGCAGCTATTTTTCCGGGGAATCACACAGCCACAGGACTAGGTACAGCTTAGCCAACCTGCACCCCCTGAGGTGTAGAACCAAAATGGGGCAATGCTCTTTTGCGTACACAGGAGCACGGGAGTGGAATGAACTGCCTCTGTCCATCAAACAGACCACGAACCCACACAGTTTTAAGGTGAATGCTAGGAAATGGCTACTAGCCAAAGTCCATGAATAGACAGGTAACGTTAGGGGAGGGAGGGACTGTTAGGATGTACACAATGTATTATGTAATTTGGTGTTTTAAGTGTTTAAGTATTTTTATGTGTTTTAAGTGTTTTATGTATACGTTGACACCCAGGACCACAACGGAAACAAGTCCACGACTTTTTGTGTTATCCTTGACATTGTTTTTTTTTTAATGCCTGACTTGCATGTATTTTAAACGGATATGTCAAATAAACTAAACTAAACTAAACTAAAATGTGGCCTTGTGCCCCAAAAATATAAATAATAAAATAATTGCGACGCCGAAGACCAAATGGCCTTGACCCCAAAATGACGAAATTCCCACCCTGGAAGAGGGGCAATCATACTCAGGCGAAAGCAATCTTTCCCAGTGAGAAAGCACCCTAAATGTGTATAAATGAGTGAGTCTCTGTATTTTATTCTAGGCATTTCTTGATCCTTTATTGACAGAGAGATATTGTGAGAGAGTCAGGAAGGTATGGGAGAGAGGGGGGCATGCAGCAAAGGACCATGGGCCGAATTCAAACTCGGTCGCAGTGGTAAACACTTGGGGAGCTACAGGGGCGCTCCTAGACTCTGCTTTATGACCTAAATTGCTTTTCCCTCATAATTTTTTTCCCCTCATCATCAACATTCCATCAACATTCCCAATTTCCCCCCGGGGATCATTAAAGTCTTTCTGATTCTGATTCTGATTCTGATTCTGATTATTAATATTTCATGGCAATAAACACAAGTTGGCTTTTGTGCTTTTTACCTAAGAACAAGCGGGAAGTACGCAGCACAAAAGTTCTTAAATTGTTCGCATTCCCCGATTCGCATAAGGTCCAATGTGTCGGAGGTCGATAAGGGCGCAGTTTAATCATGTGTGGATTGTAGCTTTAAGTCCAGGGAGGTTCAAGTCTCACCGGTGACTATACCACAGGTCTAATCAGCGCGCTACCGCAGCTCATCTCGGGGATCTCCATGCAGCAGGTCCTGAAGATCTCTCTTGCACATCCTCTTGTGCGGAGAGAAGTAGCTGCTCTCCACCGGCACACAGAGATATGAAGTTAATTAAACTGCCAATCCCGTTGAGGACCGTGACAGCCAGAGAGGAACTGTGCCTGGACCAGAACTGAGGAGCAGAGGAAGAGGAGGAGGAGGGTGGAGGCTAAAGCGACCCGCAGTATCTTGTTAATTCCATTCACTAAAGAAACTGTTGATGTTGTACATTGCATGTTGTTTAGGTTGCTGTTGAGGTATTTGACATGTATGTAACAGCGTTGAAGGGCTCGGCTAATTTCACACCAATGGTGAGAAAGGGTTCTTTGTGTGGCTGAATTAGCTGGAGGGTGGCAAGCCCATCTATCACCCTGGCAGCACAGGCCTCGTGGGAGGAAGAGGAAGCCCTATGCCCATACTGAAGTGAGTGAAGCCTGTTCAATGTGCATTTTTTTGCTTTCATCGCCCCCTTTTGTTTGTACTTAATCCTGCTTGGTTTTATCAGCTGTGAACAACAGCATCAGCCACACTGATAACAAATGGTGACCCGTGACCCCCAGGGAACTGAGGGAGGTGTGCCGAGAGAAACCAGGAAATCAATGCTGATAAAAGACAATGATGAGTGAAACACCGCAAATAACATCAGTCTATCAAAATGTCTTTGTGGAAACAATGAACTGCTTTCCCAGCACATATTGACAAATGCAGTCGGTCATGTGTGGACAAAAATGTGATGGAGCGGTGCTGCTGCTAGCGGTGCTGCTGTTAGCAGGGGAAGTGCTCACCCTTGGCTCATTGGGTAACGGTGTTTTCCAAAGGCTCCGGCAGTAGTGCAGACTGGGGAGCTGATGAAGAAGAAATATGCAAAAAGCACTGGGTTAGAGGGAATATTCATTGCCTCAACCAAACGTGATCTGCCTTTGTTGAAATGGAATGAGAACTCTATTTCTCAACATAAGCGTTTGATTTCTTACGGTGTTGAATCACAGACGATTTGTACAACTCCAGTCTGCCACTACGCAGTGTGTTCTATCTCTAACGTGATCAAAGCATGAAGACTGTGGGTTTGCACCCTTTTATCAAGACAAGTAATGTGACAAATACGTCCCCATGAATCTACAGACACTACTCCACATCATTCTGTCTTTGTAGAATTGATCCTGCATATTTCAATGTGCTCTCATCATGTTATATCATACAATTTGGCTTATTTACAACAGCATCCTGGATGGAGAGTGTAACCACAACAGGGGGACAAAAGAAGAAACTCACTCCCTGTACATCTCCCAATGCTGTATTCCCTTCTTCCCCTTCTCTCTCTCTCTCTCTCTCTCTCTCTCAATCTACATGTATCTCTCTCTCCCCTTCTCTCTCACTCTCACTTATGTATCTCTCTCATTCTTTCTCAGTCGTCAAGGCCTGGGAAAGCGGGGGGCACAGCTGCTCTTGCCTGGACGTCCTCCGTATTCAAATGCCTCTTACAGTTTGCTTCCTAACATAATAGGATGTAAGGCCAGAGGCAGGCCGGGGTGTTTGTACAGAGGTGAGCAGTTTGTTTGAGGATGGTTTACACGCAGCCTCCGGGGGTTTAAGGAGGCCAACATACCAGTTGCCGTGGCAGCAACCCCCGTCTCAGCTGCTGACTTCAGCCAGCACACTGAGGGAACGTGGAGAATTGATTCGCTCTGACTACCTTGTGTTGAGTGTCTGCGGCTTATTTGAATGCAGGAAGTCCTCCTAAATGCGTTGCCATTGCCATCCCGCATTACTGCATGTGCATCCGAATGGAAAAAGAGGTTTTGTTTCTTTTAGCTTTCAAAACAAGCATTAATGACGATGCAGCACAGTGATTTCAATTCATCAAGGAAAAAGTCTGCTGTGGCTTTCTGATGACGCAAGCTTTTTTGTTTGTTTCTTTGTTTGTTTAGTTTGTGATGCTTCCAACACGTCCTCATACTGACATAACAATAAGATTTCCAACGACTCCCAAAACAACATATAATCGCGTTATGTTTCGGCAACTAAAACAACTTTGGTTAGCCTATATGTAAAACAACTTGGTTAAGGTTAGGCTACCAAAACAACCTTGGTTAGGGCTAAGGGTATGGTTTGGGTTACAGTTAAAAACGGAAGAGGTCAGGAGGCGAACCACGACGGCGAAGTTGAAAGACGAGGACGTTACCGGTCCACCAATCACACCCCTACGCCCTTACTGTATGTCAGTGAGCTATTTCAATATAAAACTGTCTACATTAAAGACCGCTAGAGGCCTTACTGTATGTCAGTGAGCTATTTCAATATAAAACTGTCTGCATTAAAGACCACTAGAGGTCACCGCTACTTCCTGGTTACAGCTCCCGTCACATTCATAAACATCAATCATTTTAACCACTTTGAAATGGACCAATGTTGTTGTTTTCCTTGGGAGGACGGCCTGCATGCTTCATATCATTTGGTGTGACTGTTGTAGTGGCCTTTTCTCTATGCTCAGACTACTCAGTTGAGGGGGTGTGAGCTATTAAAGTCCCTGGAAACCAAAATCCACAAAAACGTTCTAACTATGTTATTTAGGGTCTTATGTTAGTAATTGTGTGCCTCCGAAATTATTATACATTACTTTCAACCCAAAGCCTTAAAATCGCCACTTTTCTACAAGATTCTACAAGGTACTTCCTCATTGAAGAGAGCAGTGCGCGAGGTGCTAAAATGCAGGAGCTTATGACGTCATAAGCTCTATATAACCTTTGTACATGCGCGCAACCCGCCCTACTGTGTGTGTGTGAGTAACCTCGCGTCACCAGGCTGTGTCGAGCGCTATGCTGCTCTCTCTCTCTCTCACTAGTCCAGAGAGAGAGAGAGAGAGAGAGAGAGAGAGAGAGAGAGAGAGAGAGAGAGGCAGGCATAGCGCACACACAGCACACAAAGTGGGAGGGAGACAGACACTGAGCGAGCGCTGTGGGGGCAAAGAACGGACAGATCTCTTCCTCTCAGCAACGCGCGAACACACACACACACACACACACTCTTTCTCTCTCTCTTTCCTCTCTCCGAGAGAGAGAGACAGAGAGAAATTTCCCTGCTGCAGACGGGACACGCCCACACAGTCCGCGGGAGAAAATACACTCTAAAAACTAATTGATTCTCATGACTTTTGCCATGACTGTCAAACCTAAATTTATATACTTTGCGACGCTCATCATCGTTCAAATTTGGCTGGTGGCTTATTAACATAGGGTCCTGTGATGTGATGAACTCAAAATGCTAAATAATAATAAAATATTTCTGGTTTCCAGGGACTTTAACATGTTCAGCAACACCCACTTCTACTGTAGCTGGCTACAGTTGAAGTTGAAGTTGAAGTATCTACATGTTCACAGTAGGGTTGGCACGATGGACGATGGCATCGACCATCGTGATTGGCCGACCCCCCATCGACCTCTGAGCCTTCTACATCGGATCATCGTGATTAATTATCTGTTCGAAATAAATTTGTGCCGTTTTAATAATAAAAAATACCAAGTCAACTTACCGTGACGCGTGGGGGACGCGCCGGCGGCATTAAACGAGCGCGCCCAGTTCAGACTTCAGTTCAGAGAAGCCTCCCCTCCCCCTCTTCAGCTCTAGTGCTTCTCTGCACTGGGAGCGCTCTCTCTCTCCGTTAACAGAGAGAGAGGTCTGCTCCGAGCAGGTCTCCTCCAGCAGGTCTCCTCCGAGAGAGAGAGAAGACCTGCTGCAGACGGGACACGCCCACACAGTCCACGGGAGAAAATACACTCTAAAATCTAATTGATTCTCATGACTTTTGCTATGACTATCAAACAAATCAAATCATTCAAGATTCAAGATAACTTTATTGTCTGTCACACAGTGACAGAAATTCTCCTTTTGACAGGCTCCATAAAGTGCAGCTCAAGAATATATTTCTACATTAAAAACACACATACATTAATACATACAATAAAAACAGACATCAGACAAAGCAGTGTTTAAAAAATGTAGTGCCTATTTAAAAAGTCCAGTCATTTAAAAATAATAATAAAACAAGTGTTATGGTTTAAGAAGCTAAAATGTCGTGGTTTAAAAACAAACAAAGAAAAACAATGTGCCTATTTTAAAATGTTCAGGGCGGTGGTTGCAGATGGGATAACTGATTTTTTGTATATGTTTTTCCGGGCCAGTGGAATTCTGTAACGGCGGCCTGATGGAAGTAGCTGAAATGATTGGTGGAGGGAGGGAGGTGAGAGGGCTCCTGTGTGATTTGTGTGGCTTTCCTGATTAATGACCGGTTGTATATTTCAGAGAGGGGAGTTTGGGGTGAACCGATGATTTTGCTTGCCTGATTGGCTATACGGGAGAGTTTGGTTTTGTATTTGACGGTGAGGGAGTTGTACCAGGATGTGTTATTGAAGGAGATGAGAATGGATTCGATGAGTGATCTGTAAACCAGGGTTAAAATGTCCTTGCTGACGTTAAAAGCCCTGAGCTTCCTCAGCAGGTGGAGGCACTGCTGGGCCTTTTTGTACACTGAGTCAATGTGCTGGGAGAAGGACAGGGAGGTGTCCATTTCTGTCCCCAGGTACTTGAAGGATTGTACCTGCTCAACCAGCTGGCCGTTGATGCTAAGGGGTTGGAAGAGAGAAGGCTGGTGACAGTCTGCCTTCTCCCTGCTCCCAAAGCACAGCTCTTTAGTCTCGCTGGTGTTGAGCTCGAGGGAGCTTTCCTGAAACACCAGGGCTAGGTTGTCTGCCGCCTGGTGGTACTCGGCCAGGGCATCGGCCCCCGTCAGGTGGGCCACCAAGGCCATGTCGTCTGCATATTTTAGCAGCACCATCCCTTCTCTGCTGCAGGTGATGTGGTTGGTGTAGGCAGCGAAGAGTGGGGGGTATGAGATGCAGCCTTGCGGGAGGCCTGTGTTTAAAATCATCTTGTTGGATGTGAAGCCGTCAAATCGTTCAAATTTGGGTGGTGGCTTATTAACATAGGTTCCTGTGATGTGATTAACTCAAAATGCTAAATAATAAAAAAAAAAAATCTGGTTTCCAGGGACTTTAACCTGCTATAAAGCAGGTTAGCCGTAGAGCATAAGTTGCTATGGTGATCTATTTCGGTAAGAAGTTAACTAGCGTCGTGGTACGGCAAACCTAGGGTTAAACCTGAAGTTACCTCGCTAAGCCACTAATCTTGCTTCGTGGTACACCCCACAGGCATACCTCAATTAACCAATAACACAATTGATATGTAAGCATTTTAGAAACTATGGTTTGTATGTTCATGGTTCTGCTTTTTGAATGCAGCTAAGTTTGTGTGGAGGCTACATTATCTAAAAGAGGAGACAACATCGCAGCTATTTATCACCACCCATCCTTTGTTTTCCGCACAGGAAGAATTCCAATTACAGATCAAAACAAGGGGTCATATTCGTTATTGATTGGACCAGAGGCGGATGTGATGACTGTTTATTATTATTATTATTATTATTATTATTATTATTATTATTATTATTATTATTATTATTATTGTGCCTCCACCGGCGATAGCCAGGCCGGAGGCATTATGGATCCGGGTTTTCCGTCCAATGTTCGTTAACGTAATATTTGAGGAACGCCTTGACGGAATTTCATCAAATCTGCCTCAAACATCGACTTGGACTCAAGGATGAAGTGATTAGATTTTGGTGGTCAAAGGTCAAAGGCCAAGGTCACTGTGACCTCTCGAACGCCATTTTCAAGCTTGTTAACGCGATATCTCAGGAATGCCTTGACGGAATTTCATCAAATTTGCCTCAAACATCGACTTGGACTCAAGCCATGGCCGTAACTAGCTATGAGGACGGGGAGGTCCGGACCTCCCCTAATATTTCAGAGAAAAAAATAAAACAATCTGCATGGAAAAGCATGAAAATTTTAATTTAACCGACAGTGTTTAATTTAATTTCAGTGGGCCAACAGATGATGAGTGACTGACTGCAGAAGAATCCTAAGTACACTCACATACTCTCACATCCTTCTAATAAATACATGTTCTTGCCAGCCAACAGGTCCCTCTGTATGTTTTTTTTATTATCGATGATGACTTTGTGTGTTGTGTACGGCTTGGGTTGTGTACCTGTGTTTGTAGGTGTCATTTTTATATGAATTTGGCTAAAACAGTTTGTGTTTGTTAGTTACAATTATGTTGACAGGAGAGCTGAGCAGGTGGTGACATGAAAGAGAACATACTGAATAATGACATCACAACAGTATAATCCTAATGTTGATTTAAAATGATATATTACTCTAAATATGGCTAAAAAAGGAGAAAAAAAAACCCTAAATTTCTTTTTCGGCGGCGCCCTTACGGGCGCCGCCAAATCCGCCGCCAAATCCGCCTCCCCTTGCTGGACCTCCCCTATTTCGGAACCCTGGTTACGGCCCTGACTCAAGCATGAACTGATTAGATTTTGGTGGTCAAAGGTCAAGGTCACTGTGACCTCTCGAACACCATTTTCAAGCTTGTTAACGAGATATCTCAGGAATGCCTTGACGGAGTTTCATCAAATTTGCCTCAAACATCGACTTGGCTCAAGTATGAACTGATTCGATTCTGATGGTTAAAGGTCAAAGTTCAAGGTCACTGTGACCTCACACACCCAATTTCCAAGCTCTGTAACGCAACATCTCAGGAGCGCCTTGACCGAATTTCTTCCAATTTGCCTCAAATGGCGATTTGGACTCAAGAATAAACTAATGGCGGAGGCATAAATCCATGGTGCGGTCGTTCTAGTTATTACTATTACTATTATTGTTGTTGTTGTTGCTGTTGTAACGGTTCACAAAGATATTTTATCATTTTCTTAACCTTTTTTATTTATTCCAGGGAAGGTCAACAGACCTCCATGCTCTTTTCCAGCAACATACAGTTCCACACAGTCACACGAATGGAGATAAACAGATCCAGGATCCAGGATCTGAGGCCTGTACCACAAAGCAAGATTAGTGGCTTAGCGAGGTAACTTAAGGTTTAACCCTAGGTTTGCCGTATCACAACGCTAGTTAACTTCTTACCGAGATAGATCACCATAGCAACTTATGCTCTACGGCTAACCTGCTTTGTAGCAGGTTAAGTTCAGAGGATGAGATCAAAACCCATGAAAGACCCACCTACCTACCAATCAGCTCTCTGGAAACAGCGAGTCGCCATTCATATGGTCCCCATATGAAAAATACATTGCATTCAAATGAAAAAGAAAAAAAGAAAGAAAAAAGCATATGGCTCCTGTTGAATGAATCGAGGACTGAAGCCTTGCACTTGTTGCAGGCTACATTTAAATTAAGCCCTACTTACCACTTTGGAATATTTTTATATATAAATTTTTGTGCTCTGAAGTAGGGTAGATACGTTTGACCCCGCCAATTGATTGCAGCTGAATGGTGAGTAGAGAAATATCACTAAACCGGCGTACAAAGGTTACATAAATGTCTCCAAAGCGCACGGTGCCGTGTGCGCAACGGAGCTGAGGCTGTTGGCTTGGACGGTCATACATGCCAGAATAGCCTACTACATCTAAGCAATTTAATATGGGATCGCCTGCACACAGATGATTCATATCAGGCTACTCCTGCATTTTGCAGCTGCAACTGTGTTGCTTTTAGCCTGATCATGTGATTGAACTTCATATTATTTCCAGCATAGTCCTTGTATGAAATATGGAGACATGCGACTCTGCTGCCAATAGCCTATATGTGACCACAAAATAGGCTATTTTCTATCAATGAAATATATGCCCACACATACCATGTTGATTCAGCCTTTTTTAATTGTATTATAATATGTTTTTATTATAGCCTATTAGCCTAGGCTATAGGAATTATTCCATCAGTGCGACCAAACACATCATGAGATCATTATTATTCATTGAGACTAAATGGTCTAAATACGCCTACGGATTTTGGAAATTTAGACTGAGATAGATTACACATTACTTCCACTCGCAAAAAATACATGCCGTTTTATTGAGGTTATTGAGAGGGTGAATTGAGCTGCTGTAGATACGTGGAGGCAGAAACCACTGTTCAAAGAAATTACTGATGTGAATAAAAGTGGTAACTTTAGACAGTCATTCGGGATGTTTTATGGAAAATAATTGGAAATTGTAGTGTGTGTGTGTGTGTGTGTGTGTGTGTGTGTGTGTGTGTGTGTGTGTGTGTGTGTGTGTCTGCACCCTCCTGGCTCCCCACAAAAATTCTTATTTTCAGAGAAACATTTCTATTTTTTCCCTCTTTAAAGACCCTATCCGCGTACAGGTTATGACATACTTGATACTTTGATACTACTTTCTATGACGGAAGCTATAGATTTTTGATGTGATTATCTACTGTATCTCAGGCATAAACGATGCTAAACTCCGCAGATGAAAAAAAGGTGCGTAAACTGAGCAGAAGGTGGGTTTATCCTCTGCCGCTTTTCTTTCCCGATATATTGACATTTGTGATTTCCAGTTGTCTCTATGGGAGCAGAGTGCATATAAACGTGCCGTTATGCGGGGGAAGCTTAGCGGTGCTGAGGGAGGGGAGCAAACAGTCCCTCCGAGTGTTTGCAGAGACACTGGGGGACAAGAGGGGGTTAAAAAGAGGACATCATACCGCCCACCCCACCCACCCCCGGTTGGAACCAATCTACTTCCTTCAATGAGCCTTGTGTCTGTCTCTTTGCCCGCAATCCTCTAAATCTTGGCGCTGTCACAGCTCCTTGGATACGGCCAGCTGGAGAGGCTGGAGTCTTTGGCATGGAGCAGACCAGGGAAGGTGGGGTTAAACAGACAAATCTGCACCAGCCACCTAGCTTGATGATAGGGCTGGCATGTCTGAATGCCAGCTGATGTGGGTGTGTGTTTGCATGGACTGTATTGTGTGTGTGTGTGTGTGTGTGTGTGTGTGTGTGTGTGTGTGTGTGTGTGTGTGTGTGTGTGTGTGTGTGTGTGTGTGTGTGTGTGTGTGTGTGTGTGTGTGTGTGTGTGTGTGTGTGTGTGTGTGTGTGTGTGTTCAGGATACACCGATTCTGGGCCGATACCGATGTTTAAAATAAAAAAATTGGCTGATAGCTGGTTTTTGTTTTGCCTTGTTATTTATTCCTCCTTTTGCGACAGAGTAACAACAACATCTTATATACTATATAAATCAACAACAAAAAATGTTTTAAAGTCTTTCAGCCATTCATCTATCTTTGAATCGGTGCAAATTCAATCAAACAAATTCATGAAACAACCTTTGATATAAAATTATTTCACATGACAAATATTATTTTTGTGAAGAAAATAAGTTTCAAAAAAGCCTTTTTAGCCTGCTATACAACTACCTACTCACAACAGATAAACATCGGCCACTGCCATGCATCAGCGAAAGTCATCTAATCTGCCGATAGGCCGGTGGCAGTCAACAAGGCGAACATCGATACCGATGTGCAGCTGATAAATCGGTGCATCCGTAGTTTCTGTTTATTTTGCATGCACATATGTTTCTGTCGATGTAGCCTATAAGCACGTATACATGTGTTTCTTTGTGTGTGTTTCTACATATGTGTATGTGCCTCTGTGTGTTTGTTTATGAATGTATCATGTGTGTGTGTGTGTGTGTGTGTGTGTGTGTGTGTGTGTGTGTGTGTGTGTGTGTGTGTGTGTGTGTGTGTGTGTGTGTGTGTGTGTGTGTGTGTGTGTAACCGGAGGGGGATGATAGGGTAATTCGTTGTTGTATATTTAGATGACAGGATGCAAAGCTTTTGGATCTGCTTTTTTGATCAAACTCCAGAAGCACATGACTGCCACCTGTTGTCAATGAGGTAGTACTGTAGCCTGTATATCCACACATCACACTGGGAGTTGACTTCAGCTCTGAAAGATAATATTTATTTATTTATTTATTTATTTATGTATGTATTTATGTATTTATTTATGTATTTATTTATTTATTTATTTATTTATTTATTTATTTATTTATTTATTTATTTATGTATTTATTTATTTATATAAATAATCAATCAATCAATCAATCAGTAAAAGAATAGTAATTATATGACTTAGAGTTGAGTTTCTTTTTCCATTGGCTTACATACCATAGCCAAAAGTGTGGATACACCCGATTAAACTCTGAAAGCCATTTTGATCTAAAGGCTTCTGCTTAATGCTTGAAATGTGTTTCTTAGACAAATATAATTTAATTCCTAAGCTTTTGCCTTTCCATCAAAGGGAAAGGGCAGCTAAAGAATCTATGAGATCGTTTTGATTAGTTATTTTTTTGTCACAGCATTTGTGTTATTTCATAGTTATTTGATGTCTTCACTATTATTCTAGAATGTGAAAAAAAAAAAAAAAAAAAAAACGGGGGGTTGGGGGGGATACGTGTTTCCAAACCTTTGACTGGTAGGGGTTGGGGGGGGATACGTGTTTCCAAATCTTTGACTGGTAGTGTTGGAGCAAAAGCACTAAATTGCTTTTTAGGAAACTCTTATCGCTTCACATCTTTACATTTTCCAAAAAAAATCTTGACAAAATTACGTTCAGTGTTTCCTCTAGATGGCTAGCTGGCGCTACAAGAGGCCTTGTCGGGAATGAATCTTGAAACGACTTCACGCACGAGTTCTGAGCAGGAAAAGCGGGGAGCAATTCAGACAATCTGACTACTCTAGCCATTAACCGGAACTAACTAAAACACAGGGTATCTAGTTAATCTACACCCTAGGTTGCCCTGTCCTATTCTGATCTAGTCTGATGTTAGCCTGAACACTATAACAGGTCTACAGCCTACAGTTAGGCTGTAGCTAATCTATCGCCTAACCTACTGTAAGCTATTCTAACCATACCGGCATCCCTCGACCAGTGATGGAGAGAACCGATGCCCCCCACCCCGCCCCCCACACACATAAGGCGTGGGAGAGAAGGCCAGGCCGGGACACAGCGCCTTCCCCCCTCACCCCCAGTGCGCGCAAGGAAACCTTTCCACCACATGGATTGCCTCAGTGACTTGTTGGCTGAGGAGGAACCTTGTGCGGGCTGATGTACTGTAGGGGCCCAACTATGGACCCCATCTGGGGACCTCCCTCGGGGATAGTCCACATTGGTGGCATCGACCAAGAAGAGAGGAGTGGAGGATAGGGGTCGGTGGTGATGATGAGGCCGGGGAAGGGAGGGAGGGCATCAGGCAGGCGAAGGAGTAGTGGGTAGATGGGCCAGAGTGACGACAGGTGGCCAGGTCTAAAAATGTCAGTTAAGTGTGACAGGGAGGGGGCCAGAGACGAAGTACAGAGCCCTCCACATTAACAATGAGGCTCGTCAATGCTTTTCCAAGCTGGCCATGCTAGGTTTCGACCTAGCCTTGTTATTCTTGTCAGATGATGATTGTTTTATTCTGCGTTATCTCTACAGAATGGACGGTTAAAGCACTTAATCCAGTTAATTACACTGTTTATGTCAGTTTATTCCACGCTTAACCCAAACAGAGTCATCTCTAACCAGCATGTACTGATATCCGGTGTCACACACTTAACACGTCCGTGCGAAAACACATATCAAAAGACAGGATAACAATGCTATTGCTACAATGATGATGATGATTATCTGTCTATCCGACGGAGTGCAGTGCCCTGTTTCCGTGGGCAGGTTCCAATTAAAAAATGTCTTGCAATGCAGTGGAGAGAGGGCAGCATGAAGGAGCAAAGAATATTGGGAGAATATGTATTTGTAAGCTGAATAAGCAGCATTAATATTCATGTGTCAAGTCTGTCATGAATAAAATCAATGGGAAATAATCAGTAGAGCTCAGTGATCTTAGTTAAGTGAGATTTTTATGTGGCTATAATGGTAGGCTATAATGAGTCACGCATTCAGAAATAATATCCTCTAGGGCCACGCCACTTTCGGGAACCCCCATCCTGTGTAAGTAGGGTTCCCAACTTCCCAGAGTAAAACCTGGCCATTTCCACCACTGCTTATGGATGAGCATCATCTGCTGCATGCCATTGAGAACCGTTGGTCGGATAGACTCCAAACTTTAGGAGTGTGCCCTATTGTGCAGTGCAGGGCCCTATTTTCGTGCAATTGGGCATAGCGCCACCTACTGGCAACAAAAAATGTGGTTTATCTCAAGAACCTTTTATCCGTTTATCAAATTTGGGGAGTGCGCTGATGGAAACTCGACACAGTGCAGTGGCAAATTTCATGCAATTCGGCACAGCGCCACCTACTGGCCACACAAAAAGTGGTTTATCTTGAGAACCGTTCGTCCGATCGACTTCGCTTAGGGGGACTCAAGGGATTGCAGGGAGCTGAATTCCGTGCAATTTTTTGGCAAGTTGGCATAGCGCCACCTATTGGCAACACAAAAAGCGCTTTATCTCCATTGCCATTCGTCTGATCGACTTAAAACTTAAAACTCGGGGAGTGCACTTAGGGGGACTCAACGGAGTGCAGGGAGCTGAATTCCATGCAATTTGGCATAGCGCCACAAAAAGCGGTTTATCTCGATAGCCATTCATCTGATCGATTTCAAACTTGGGGAGCGTGCTGCTGAGAACCTGACATAGAGCAGTGCAGAATTCTGTGCAGTTCGGCACAGCGCCACCTACTGGCAACACAAAGAGTGGTTTATCTTGAGAACCGTTCATCCGATTGACTTCAAACTTGGGGAGTGTGCTCCTGGGAACTCGAAGTAGTGTGGCGATGAATTTCTTGCAAATCTTGCAACTTCCCGCGCCACCTACTGGCAACACAAAAAGTTTATCTCGAGAAACTTGGGGAGTGCGCTGCTCGGACCCCGATGGAGTGTGCTGCCGCATTTCATGCAATTTGGACTTATTCCAGGACTGTCTATATGTCTGTCTTTCGCGTATCTCGAGGACCGTTTTGTCGGATCAACTTCAAACTTGGGGAGTGCGCTTAGGGGGACCTGACAGAGTGCAGTGTGTGTGTGAGGGGTGGTGCATGGGGGAATGGGCACTGCACTAGTATAATAGTTAAAAAATGCATAGGTTACTTGTGTGAAATCTCATAAAAATGTCTCATCAGAATCAGTTCATGTTAAAGTACAGACAACCAGAAATGATCAGTTGTACAATAGTAATCAATCAAACTGCATCATATTCATCATATCAGAGGTGACACACTGGGCCTGATCCCATCGTTAAATAAAACTGCAGTATAGTGCTGGCCCTGTATATCGATCTAAACCTTCTAAATACATGCCTCAGGCTTCAGTTTTCCAAAAGCATTTTAACACAAAGAGTAATCTTTCCCCACTGAAGCGAATCTGATCTGAGCACCACCATACTTTTTGGCAAATTCAGTCCCATTCGATTCAGTTTAGTTCATTTCACACGTGGGTCTCTCTTCCTCTCTCAGCTTGTCTCTCTCTCCCCCTCTCAGCCCGCACGGGTCTCTCTTCCTCTCTCAGGTTGTCACTCTCTCCCCCTCTCACCCGGGTCTCTCTTCCTCTCTCAGGTTGTCACTCTCTCCCCCTCTCACCCGTGTCTCTCTTCCTCTCTCAGGTTGTCGCTCTCTCACCCGGGTCTCTCTTCGTCTCCTAGCAGGGGCGGACTGGGAAAATAATTCAGGCTGGGCATTAGATACCAAGCAGGCCAAGCCGATATGGGCCGACGCACGTGCGTCCGAAGGGCGGCGGCGAAAAATTTGGGTCGTTTGAAGGCCAATTTGGGACGTTTGAAGCCCAATTTGGGCCGTTTGAAGCCAGATTTTGGCCGTTTGAAGCCCAATTTGGGTCGTTTGAAGCGGGCCGTTTGAAGCCCAATTTGGGCCGTTTGAAGCCCAATTTGGGCTGAGTCCAATTTTACAATGAGACTTTAACCCTGAATAAAGTAATAAAACCAATAGTAAACCAGTAGGTGGCGCCTGGCCTGCTGTTCAGTGAGTGGCCTGACTGTGGGCACAATTTTTTTTTTTTTTTTTTGCAGGCCAGGCCAGGCCAAGCCACCGGGCATTTGCCCGACGTGCCCGATTATGCAGTCCGCGCCTGTCTCCTAGCCTGTCTCTATACCTCTCACCTGGTCTCTCTCTCCCCCTCTCACCCAGGTCTCTCTCTCCCTCTCTCACCCATGTCTCTCTCCCCCTCTCACCTGGGTCTCTCTCCCCCTCTCACCCAGGTCTCTCTCTCTCCCTGTCACCTGGGTGTCTCTCTCCCCCTCTCACCCGGGTCTCTCGCCCCGTCTCTTTTTCATGCCCACAACAGCACTTTGCCCTCCACCGCAGGCCAGGCTGTTTTCCCCCCTGCCCTCTGGTATCAGCCATCATGTTCTCCAAAATAGGCTGCTGACTCTGTCCTTACTTTCAAAGGTGACTGTAATAATTTAGACTCAAGCTGCTGGTTATAACTCATAAAGCAAGTAAAACAATATACTGGTAAATGCATAAAAATACAAAAACCTAGCTCTTAATTTATTTTGTTTCCTTACTTTCTCCTACAGCATTATTGTATTGTTTGATGTCCATTTCCCTTGAGAAGTCAAGGGGTGGGCAATATGACGATCTTAGATCATTAACACGTTCACTGCCGTCGACGAGTTAACTCGTCAAACAGAAACCAACCGTTGACTGCCGTCGACGAGTTAACTCGTCAAAAAAAAAAAAAAAAAAAAAATTGACGGTGGGACGTGGATCAAACCCTTTTACATCTCCTATAAAAATATGGGAGCTATTGAATGTGTATAACCTATTTTACCGACCCATTAAGTGGCGACAGTGCTCTCCAGATTAGAGAAAGTCGAGTAAAAACAGCAGGAAAAAGCGTGAGGAAACCATTCTCATGAGAATGGTTTGGCGAAAACGCTTTCGCGCTGGGAGCTGGCGCACAACGGTGGGGGATTCCAAAAATAGACTCTGGGTGCAACACACTTTGAAACACACAGCAGAAAGCCCAGAATCGCACGCAGCTTCATCCCAGCTCACAACCGAAACCCCAGAAACGAGCGAGCCCGATCCAGACTCGCCCGACGAGCGGCCGCCAGGCAGCACAGACAGGCAGCAGAGACTCGCCTGTGACACACGCTGCAGAGCCACCAGAGACACACCCACGGAGGGAGGAGTTTGCGGGGTGCTGTGGGGGTGCTGTTATATTGGAGGAAATTACTGTTCAGAACTATTGTTTAGATGTCTGATGTCTCACTGATGCCAAAAATAAATGGTTAAAGTGACTGTTCTGCCTGTTCTATCGAATTTCACAAAAATGCATTTATCTCAGCTTTCCTACTCAGACGCTGAAACCATGCTGTATTCAACTGCTAATGCCTACATAACAGAACATGATAAAAACTAACTCTTTTAGACAGAGAAAGCACACATTCTATTAGTTCTTTTGAGATATTTTGTGTTCACAAAGTCCTAGCAGAAAATAATCCTCGGCTCTTGAAAGATGAGCCAGAATCCTCAAAAAAACCCATTGGCAGAAGCTACCTACTGTATTGGATAAACTGTTGGCAGTGAATGTGTTATCGATCAGAATGGCTCCACGATCTGCCTTTCCAGACAGATCGTTAGAATCGCACTACATGCAGTGCACATTCTATCAGTTGCATTTCTATGTCTGAAAGACGACTCCAAAGTCCCTCACAACACAGAGGAGGAGTTGGTTTGACTTGTCATGTGAACACTCACACACACTACACACACACTTAGGCTAACGTATAGAAGGCTGGCATCTTTGAACGAGTTAAATAATAATAATAATTAGCCGCCGTCAGCGGCCAATGTCGCGTTGCCTCCACAGACAGTTCAGACTTAATTTTCCGGTCACGCTGCCTGCTTGGTACTGTAGCTGGCGAGAGAGAGACGTGCTGCTGCTGCTGTTGGGTGATAGCAGTTCCCTCGCTGTGGTATGAACCTCAGTCCAGTGATGCAGTAACATTACCTGATGCGCAGCAGCGCCTTTGATGTTTGCCTCATTTCGTGGCTCGTTAATAGACCAGACCAGCACATCCGGGTAATTTGCAAAACATGAAGGCCGTGCCCCTTTTTAGGGGACAACACAAGCCACTTGCGTTGACTTCAATGTAAAATAGCAGTACCAAAAAAATCGATAGAAAAATAACAAATACAATTTTTTATTCCGTTTATAAATGACCCAAAGACACCATGACATGACAATATATTTCACCTCGGCCGGCTATAGAATGTGCAAGATACATCGACACGAGGTACTTGCCTGTATCCAGTTTCCACCAGGTTACATGCATCGTCCACATTGACGGTGTCACCCCTACTCTATTAAAACATATCTATCGCAGACCCGTTTATTTATTTTTATTGTTAGTGAAACTATAACAACACAGCAACTCTTCGGCATATCTCTATCAAATTAAACCATTTTAAATAGTTTGTTTAAAGTGGTTTCGGCTTCTTGTACCGTCTTTTACTATGGTGGGTTTCCCCGAAAAAGGGGCGCGGCCTTGGCGCTGCAATGCTTGAAGACACAGTGCAGTTCTGGCCTATGCCGCCGCCTCTCTCGTGTTCAAAATATTGAATGTTTTGACACAACACAACCTGCATTTTGCTTGGCCCGGGCGGGCTGTTGCAGTTCCCCAACTTCTCCATTAAAGTGGCTAGTCTGCCTGCCTCCCTCACCGAGTTTATGGAACTGTCACGCCACCACCAAACTAGTTTTCAGCTAACGTTATTGAGCGCTTGCCTGCTTGTCAACGTTATTATTTGTTAGTGTTTCCCAAACTATGGGTCGGGACCCAATTTGGGTTGCGGACCCGTGGGGGGTGGGTCACCAACTGGTCATTATGGCAACTCATTACAGTATGTCTTTTTTGGGTCCCAGGCAGACACAGAATTTATCTTTCGGGTCCCAAGATAAAAGTTTGAGAAACAAACATGAATTATTGTAAACTCAGCGTAAAAAATGAACAACATGAAAATATTTATGAAACAAATTACCATGACTTTTCCCAAACTTTTTCTATATCTTTTCCAGGGCCTGGCAATTGTATTTTAAATTGGGCTTTTCCAGGTTTTTCATGACCGTATGAACCCTGAAATTAGTTTGGATGTAGGCTACTTGTACTGTTCAGTAAATTGCAAAATAGTCTTAAAAAACAAGATGAAAAAGAATCGTGATAAGATCGTGGATCGTGATCCTGCCTGAAAAAATCGTCATATGATATTTTTGCCATATCGCCCACCCCTACTGTGCAGCGATTGTGCAGCCAGCATGGCCGAGTTTCTGCTTTTTCCCAGTGACGTCGCGTCATTGGGAAAGTGCCTGAAGGTGTCTCGCGCCCCCCAGGGGCGGCGCGCCTCACGCTTTGAAAACGGCTGCTCTAAATGTCAGTTTGTTCAATGCTACAGTAGCAGTGGTAATACAAGTAGTAATAGAAGTAGAGTCCATGTCCAATAAATTCTTCTGTCACTGATGCCTTTTCCATCTGATGCCTTTTCCATCTTTTCAGTTGGTGGTGCTCATGTGTATGGAGCTGTATACAACTGTATGATATAGAAGGTGTAGTCTGAAGTTGTTTGGTTCCTGTCACCTCCCCCTCTCTGGTGTCGTCTTTATGGAATTGGAAGTGATTTTTCCATGTGCCATTCAAGTTCAACTTCAACTTTATTGTCATATGCATAAATCCAATGAAATTCTTATGCTCTGAGCACCCTCTGCCTAATCAACAAGGACATGATCACAAAGGACTGACTGAAAAGAAAAAATAAGGTGTAAACCTACATAACTACCTGTATGTAGTAGACTACACAGTTACAACTATACAGGGCTATAAACTCAGTGTATACATAACACACTCCACAATACAATATAAATGAATAGTGTGTTGTAGTGCGTTTGGTTCAGCTGTTCAGCAACCTGACTGCCTGGGGGAAGAAACTACTGAGACGGGAGCCAGAAACTCTGAAAGCTGCCGTAAAGCAATCCAGGAGATTTCCATCCAAATCTGACGTGATGTTCCACAATGCAAAATGCAGAGGCTGGTCAAGCAGTAGTCTCAATCTCACAAGTAATGAGAGAATGATTTATTAATGTTAAATTATTGGGTTATGGGTTAGCTTGCTACATTGAAATTGTCAGTTGTGTATACAATGTTTAATGCCCCTCATTTACTATACTTTATTATTTATAGTCATTTTTTTCTGTGCTACATCCTATTATGATTTTGCTGCTGCAATGACCCAATTTTTCATGGCCATCGATAGTTTCCTGAAGAAGAAAGTAAAGTGTGCACATCCACTCTGTAGGCAGGTGCAGGACAAATGAATGATAACTACAATAAAGAACTAAAGTCTGCACACTGAAAAATCAATCTCCCGGTCAGTTTATTGACGTTTCTATCTTATGATCTTCCTCAGAATCTTCATCACCGGACACTCTTCGATAGTTTCTCTCTTGATCTTCATCGATAGTTTCATCTCACTTTATACTACAGGTTTGGAAGTGGCACTGGCGCTTCTCTTTCACTTCTGGCTGGCTGCCAGAAGCCCACCCCCTTTCCCCTGAAGATGTGGAAGTCTTTGTTTAAGCTGTAATTCCTCGACTGGCCACTTGAGGCAGGACCCAGAAGTCCCATCATTTCTGTTAAAATGCCCCACTTTGTAACAGTAATTAAACATCTTTACAGCCTGGACTGAAACATGGTTTTGGTCTACAGTATATAGCTAATTTAACCTTTTCATAACAACTGTAGGGGGGTCATATCTTTAATAAACTCCACCATTTGGAATAAAACAGATGATAGAAAAGGGCATGATTGACAGATCGCCTGTCCAGTGATCACGCAGCGTGCCAATCACGGACCAATAGCAGGCGGAGCTACAGCTCTGGGAAAATTCCATCTCACGTGAGGTGCGGAAAGACTCAACCCATTCCCTCCCACTCTGCTGACAAAAAATCAAGATGGTGACGGCCAATGTTTGAACTCCACCAGGGAGAAGAAATTTAATGGGATAGATACATCCATATTATTTATGTCTATGACTAAAACGGAACTGTGCCGGAGGTCCAGAGCATATGGGTACAGTTTTCTGCAGCAGATGTAACCTTGGATTTACCCTTGTCTGGTTACTAAGAAATGTGAAGCCACTCAGATCAGAAGGTGCTGCTCCAAAGGAAGCTAGGAAAACAGATTATGGATGATCTGTGTGTACAGTATGTCAACAAATCCATACGCTTCAAGAGCAGCTGATATACACACAGTGAAGCGCCCGTGATCTTATACTAATAAAGAAAAAAAACATCGCATGGATGCATAACTGGGACGTATCCTCAGTGATGTACCCTGGGGTCATAGGATGTTTCGGGTCTCGCAACATCATACACCCTCGCCCAGGTGACCCAGCCGGGGCTGGCCAAGCCCCAACTTACATCCCAGTAGCTACCCACGGTCAGCCCTATAGGGAGGGTCGAAGGTGGTCACGTGGTCAGGGCCACTCAATCCGCTGCTCCGGAACTACTCTGCTGGGACCGGGGGAGGGGGAGGGCTCTGGTACGTAGAGGGACCGGGCTCTGTGGGTTGCCACCTGGCCGGGTTCCTCCCTCGTCTCACCAGGTCTACGACCTGTGCGCTGCACCAGACTCCCCCGCTCCAAACATCTCATTCCGAGGTGATGGTATCTTAGTGGACACCATGCAGTACCAGTACTTGGTGGCACTGCAGTCTCCACTTGCGGCTTGAATGGCCCTCCTAAAAGGCCTCTCGTGGGTTGTTGGGCTTCTTCCTCACGGAAGACGCAGGCTGGGGAGCTAACCCATACTGCTACCCGGGTGCCGTCCCTGTTCCGGCTGTCAACTGACTCTCCAGTAGTCACTAGTCTTTCCTGGTTGTCACATAGTCTATTCCTATGAGTCACTGGCTAGGCCAGGCTAACTAATAAAGAAAAAAAACATCGCATGGATGCATAACTGGGACGTATCCTCAGTGATGTACTGAAATATCAGCACGGCTGGAATACTTCTTGTCCAATCACATTGCTCGGCTGGAACTAACTGTTGTATAAAATGCAATGTATTACATAGGCTATTAGGCCCCTACTAGTAACTTTCATTTGAAATTAAAAGGTTACTTTACAATATTACGGTCTGTGTAGGGTAACTCGTTACTTTTTATACTACTTTTGCGTGACCGCTTCTTCTGTAATACCAGTAGTTTGGGTGAAGTACTCCCTCTGTGAACAGTCAAATGCATCTCCACCCATGTTTTACCTCTGTCATGGAGCTTATCCAACATTTACTATTCTGCTGCTACCACCTGCAGCTAATGGAAAATGCCACCGCTAAGAAACTTAAGAAACACAAATCAAGTAACATAATCGGAGTATGGAGTTGTATTAAATGCTGCGATTACGGCCGATCAAGCTGGCAGAAGGCAGGACATGAACCGGGCACAGGACGTCGGGTGCGGACTAAACGACGTGATTACAACCTGCGCACACACTGCATATGAGGAACACCATCGTCTGCTGACATGTACAGTAAGTCGCTATGATAGTTTCAGCTTCTGTACCCCCACTAGTAGCAAGCTGCCGACTTAGTAGTTGTTGTTGTAGTAGTTGTAGTTGTTGTTAGTAGTTGTGCTGCTAGCTTAGTAGCAGCTAACTGCTACTCAAATAAACTAACCTAATGCCATTACACATAAAAAACATCAGAAACTTGATGCTCTCTATCACTCTGCTATCCGGTTTGCTACAAACGCACCTTTCAGAACACACCATTGCACACTGTATTCCTCTGTCAACTGGCCCTCTTTGCACACCCGTCGTAATATTCACTGGTTCATGTTAATCTACAAAACCCTCCTTGGTCTGTCCCCCCCCCTCCTGTGTCACTTGCTGCAAAAAGCATCTGCGGCCTACAACACCCGCTCTGCAAACCTTATTCTGTTGAAAGCGCCGAAAACAAATACTGCACTTGGTCTGTTGTCTTTCCGGTCTGCCGCAGCCAATGACTGGAACAATCTGCAAAAAACACTGAAACTGGACAAATTGATTCCCAAATTAGCTTTTAAGCAATTGATTGTGGACATTCTTGATGATACATGCAGCTGTTTCCCGACCCACTAATATCCCAGATCCCTGGTTGCAGTTTGTTTGCATTTTTGTTCTTGCCTTGCTTTGCTGTGGCTGTTTTGCTTTTTGCCTGTTTGTCTTGCTGCTTGTGCGACTCTGTTGCCCGATGTTGGTCTGCTAGCTACTTTTCTGTTGCGTGTGTGCTAGATTGTATAATGTTTCTTATGTAATGTCTCCTGTCACTCATAATACCTGTAAACGAATGGATGTGTTGGATATGTGCTGTTGTCCTTTTAAATGTTTTTATTTATTTATTTTAGTCCCTACCCCTCTCCCTCAAGAGGCTTGCCTTTTGTCAGGTCGCCATTGTAAACAAGAATTTGTTCTTAATGACTTGCCTGGTTAAATAAAGGTTAAATAAAAAAGATAACCGCAAATATAAACCACACTGGTCCAAAAAAAGAAGTTAAATGCTTCGGTAACACAACTTGAGACCCCTATGGTATTTCACTTGCACGTGAAGGAGAAAGAAACCAACTCTGTCTCGGGCTGGAGCCTCTTCCGCTCCTGTCTATAGCTCTCTGATGAGTGAACAGCGGGCTGGTTAGCTCTGGTCGGTTGGACACCACTTTATCATGCTCCTTCCTAGCTCTTTGAGCCTTTTATAGCTCTGTGGGTCTGTCGGCTCCCTGGGATTTGGTGACCGGAGTCTCCGGTCTGCCGTGTTGCAGGGGAACTTAAAACTGATCGATCCGCGGATCTGTGTGTGGCACTCCCCTGAGTCCCCTCCCTCTCCCTCTTAACTGTTTTAGCCTGTTCTGTTAAAGGGGTTTCATTTTGTTTTGCAGAGGGTCCTGCTGTTACAGTCTTATCTTCCATCTTACTACTATCTGACATTGATTAGCTTCACGCTGTTCAATCTAAGCAACTAGTCTGCATTCAAGCTGCGTCTGTTTTCTTCCTGGTTTGATTTGACTTTCTGCCGCCGGTACGGTCCGGCGCTCAGTGTGTTTCGGGTGGTAACTTGCATTATTTGACATAGTAACTGTAATAATATTAAAGCAGCTACGAGCAAGATTTCCGATTGTTATTAAACAGTATAATTACAATATTGATGCATCACATCTTACCTATAATAGTAGCTGAGACCAAAGCCGTGTGAATCGGAGATTGCTCTCTTGATGCTTATAGAGTCTGTGTCTCTCTAACCTCGCGTCACCAGGGGGCTCTCTCTCTCTATCTGTCTACTGGCGGGCCGGATAAACCCGGAAGTGAAACGAAACGGTTCACGGCAGATGCCTGCCTTCCGCCGTTTCGCTCTGCCTAGCAACAGACCATAAACAAGGAACACGCCATGCAGGGGCTTGCTACTCTCGCGAACATCTCTCGTTATATTCTAACTAGGTTTTTTGGAAGTTATTTTGTGGTTATGGCCGAAGTGGCTGCTGCAAACGGTTTCATTTCACTTCCTGATCTGCCCTGGCCACAGACAGACTAACACTGGCCGATTCACTCGGGGTTCAAGCGAGACTACTCTGCGTTGGTCTCATCTAGTATTATAGGTAAGCTGTGATGCATCAATATTGTAATTATACTGTTTAATAACAATCGAAAATCTTGCTCGTAGCTGCTTTAACAAAATCATAATGATATTAAAAGTACAAAGTAACAAAGTAATATTATATTACTTTGTTACTGCTAAAAGTAATATAT
The DNA here is from genome assembly GCF_964638095.1 of Poromitra crassiceps. Taxonomy (NCBI): domain Eukaryota; kingdom Metazoa; phylum Chordata; class Actinopteri; order Beryciformes; family Melamphaidae; genus Poromitra; species Poromitra crassiceps. The sequence goes on from NC_139623.1 coordinate 66,417,310, forward strand.
TACCTGTAACAATACTTTTCTAGCGAGTTACCCCCAACACTGATAATAAATGGAGAAATAACTGTCAGTAAGTAACAGAAGCCTCCCAAAAAAATGCATGGAAATCTTAACTAATGCCCTCCACCTCGATCCTCATAAAGAACACTGTGGACACATCCTTTTCACTATTTTCCTACAGTTCCCACCAAGTATGTCTGCGAAAATACAGCTCTTTGTCCATCAGCCCTTATCTTAAGTTATCACTAACCCTAACCTCTAAAAGTTGCCTCTGGCTACGGTTCAAATTGTCCTCGACTTCAATTCAGACAGAGAGAGCTCAGTGTATTTCAGTGTTTTGATGGCTCTCCAGGGTCAGGGCACTTGTCTGCTCCTTTGTCTCGGGAGTGGGTGGTAGTATGACTCACGCCAAAACACATTCGCTGTCATCAATGCTAGCTTTTTCTGTGCCTCTCAAAAATCCACACAGTCGTCCCTTTTTGCCACAAAATGCTTTGCACCGTCCCAATATTCAAAAGCAAAAACACGATGTGTTCAAAAACTCTTTTGACTGCAACGTCACGCTGTGATCACATTCGAGGTTCATTAACGTCAGCGCTTAATAAACCACAGGGATACAGAGTGCAGATCCTGCAGTGGAGGGGAGGTTACTTTGCATATCAGAGCTCCGCTTGTCACTCACAGTATTGTAGATTTCACATGATGGAGGTTATGGAGAGGTTATCGTGTCTCTGGTGGCTAAACCATGAAGGGATTTTCCCTGGAAATGCATTTGCGTAATGTTGACATTACTGTACCTGAGGTAGCAGTTGCAACAGCAGCACTGCATGCATCTGGGGTCTTAAAATCTTTGAAAACGGCCTAATATGGACTAAGGGCGCTTTCACACCTAAAAGTCCGGACCTAGGTCCGAACCAAATTCATGTTTTTGTTACATTGTATACATTTGGTCCAGTTAGTTTTGCTTTCACACTGCAATTATGCAAGCGGACCAAAGGACTTTACATGACATAGCTATTGACATTGATTGGTTAGATTGGCGTGCATCTGATGTCAGCATCTTGTGAATAGATTATTATTATTATTATTATTATTATTGTATGAATGGGCTTGTTGCACTAACCTAAATATCGAGGTAACGCTTTTCTTTGCTATTTGAAACAGCCATTTTGGAGGTTGACTCACACCAATCGCAAAACTATCAAATCAGACATTTTATGACTACAATATAGGCTACTCCCATCCAAATTCAAAGCTGAAGAATGCCAGGTTGGCAGCGTTTAGAGTGTAGGCTACCGTTCTCACTTGCATGGAGCACATATTTTACAACAAACTTCAGAAATCTGTCAGTTTAATGCTGCCTTCCTTGTCGGCAGCGATACGAGCCTATAATAAATGACTAATTACGATTTATGGATCGTTAGGAGAGACTATTCAAGCATACATTCAACATAAAAACAGCGCCTATCATAAAATACCCACCTTTAGCCGACTGGATTGCCTCTCATTCTTTTGCGCACGGTGCGTCTGTGTGTGATTTCCCCTGCCTGCACATTGTCGGATAATTAATAATTAATGGACTATTTAGTATTTTGGGTGACATGCAGCATGCTCTCCTGTCCCCCTCTCTCTTATCCTCTCAGAAAATAGCTGGTAAGTGTCGGTATTTTTTCCATTTGACTTTTATAACTTTGTCGGACCATATTTCAATTACAAACTTGTTCACTTCCTCTCCCCATGTGCTCCCACGGCTCATTTCTCATGATTCCTCAGATAATAGTCTGGTGAAACGTTAGGGTTGTGCTACAACCCGGGTTTTACGAGTGAGAACGAGAGCTCTCACTTATTGCCATATCGCTGCCAGAGCAGCGCCACTGGATCTGATGGTCCGATGAAAAGAGGTGGTCTCGGTCCAGACCAAGCTGGACCATGGTGCGGTTCGCTTGCAGTGTGAAAGCATTTTTTCGCTAGTTCGGACTTTTGGACCAAATACAGGAAGTTTTACTTCGTTTCAAACTCAAGCTCTCACTTACTGCCATATTGCTGCCAGAGCAGCGCCACTGGATGAACACTCATTTTACTCCAAAAATGACCTTTTTCTATAAAACCAACCATCCACCAGCAGGTGGCATGGTATGCATGAGAATGGCGTGGCACCCAGCAATCGCTGTGATTGCATCACGTCCGCCCAGCCCCATGCAAGTTACTTCAACTCATCCAGCCCACTGCACAATCGACGCATCGACGCAGCAAGGCTGGGTAGTGAGAGCTCTTGTTCTCACTCGTAAAACCCGGGTTGTAGCACAACCCTAACGTTTTACTTCATTTCGAACTCAAGCTCTCACTTATTGCCAACTTCAACCACCCTTGCTGCAGAGAGCACTCCCTAGAGCGACCCTGAGAGGCGTAGGTTAACAACGAACGCATGGCAACTGCCCATGCCCCATCGTGTGGCATCGGAGTGACAATGGCACCACCATCTAGCAATTGACAGGACCGCACGCGATACAGGTCCTCCACTGATACACCGCGCAATAATGCGCAAGACGTCACGACGCCTCACGTAGAATGCACCTTGATACCCTCCGGGGGGTGCCTTACCCGCGGCAGAGTATGCCAAAGCAATCACTTTCACTATCCAGTGTGATAAGCGATCCTTCTGAAATGGGTCCACCCTGGGCTCTCTGCCCGAACAGACCAACAACTCGTTCGAAGTGCGTAACAAGTGTGTTCTCGCCACATAGGCCGAGAGCGCCCTTATGGAACACAGCATGCGCAAACGTCGCTCCTCGTCCGAACTTAGCGCCGTGGGACAGAAAGCTGACAAGTCTGTGACCATAGACCTAAAGCTAGCAGTAATATTCCTAGGTTGGTATGTAGGGTTAGGCCGCAACGTCACCCTGCGTCCATCACCAGCGAACACCATGCAGGACTGCTGCACCGAGAGGGCAATCAGGTTTTTCACAAACCTTCTCTCCTGATGACAAGGCCAGCAGCAGCGCAGTCTTCAAGACAGAAGCTTCAGATCGACGGAGTCCGGATGACCCGAGAGCCCGTCCAGCACCGTGACCAAGTCCCATTTGGGAAAGACGCACCGCGATGGCGAGCGCAACCTATGCGCTCCTTCCATGATGTGCAAGATTAAGGGGAGCCCCCCACGGGCCCACCCTCAATTCCCATGAGGCAAGTGGAAATCACGGCCACGTACACCTTAAGAGACTGCGGGGACTGGCCCGTGTCGAGAAGGCTCTGAAGGAAACAGAGAACGGGCCGCACACCACAGTTCCCTGGATCCACTCCTTTGTCCGCGCACCAACGTGCAAAGATCTGCCACTTGTATGTGTACTGAGAGTCGAAGTCGAAGTTGCCCTAGCACTCTGAATAGTGCAAAACCCATTTTTTCGGGCAGGCCCTGGGCTAGTAAAAGGTCCCGTCCAGGAACCAGGCTGCTAGTTTCCACCCGCTGGGGGGAGGGGTGGCGTACCTCTCCTTCTGCCTTGGATAGGAGACAAGGAGATCAGGTCCGCAAACCATATCTGCTTGGGCCAAAAGGGGGCCACAAAAAAGAGCCGCAGCTCATAAGCTCCCCACCGGCCGTATGCCGAGCGGCCTCTGAACACCGCGCCCCACCCCCAGAGGGAGGCGTCGGTGCGAATGACCAACCGGAGCAGGACACGGCCCAACAGAGTGCCTCTCTTGAGAGGTAACGGGGGTCCGCCGCCCTGCTCAACGCCCAGACACGTCAGAGGAATCCTGTGATAACGGTCGATGTCTGAGAAACCCGATCCGGAAAGGGCACCTGTATAGCCGTCCCATCGAGAACACGTCCACCGCTGAGGCCATACGTCCCAAGGTGACCGTGCACTGATGCACTGACACGGATAGACCCAGACTTAACGCCCTTGCCGCCCGCATGGTGCACGCCTGTCGCTCTGGCGAGAGGCATGCCAGCATGGCCTGAGAGTCCAGCTTGAGCCCCAGGAAGGTTGCAACCTGCGCTGGGACAAGGCAACTCTTCTGCCAGTTCACCAAAAACGCCAGGATCTGCAGGTGATCTGTCCCCGCCCTGGCATGCTCCATAGCGCGGACCCTCGAGTCCGCCACTATGAGACGATCGTCGAGAGAGGAAGACGCAAATCCCACTCAAGCCGAGGGGAGCCAGGGCTGTCTCCACGCACACATCGAAGGTCCGTGGGCTCAAGAACATGCCAAACGGCAGGATGCAAACTCGTAAGCTTTTCCCAGGAAGGAGGTCCTCAGGTATTTCCTGTGCCTCCGAACCACGGGGACATGGAAGAACGCATCTTCCAGATCCACGGAAGTAAGAAATCCCGCGGCTTCAACAAATTGAAAGGTGGGGAAGGGAAGCATTAGGAACGGGAACCCTCAGCGTCCCGTTGCGGCGTTAAGGTCCAGAATTGGACGCAAGGAACCGCCCTTCTTGGGTATGGCAAGGTACCTGTGATAGAAACCCTAAGCGCTCCTCCGCCTTGGGGACCAAGCATCTCGCCCCCTTAGTGAGCAGCATGGTTGGGGGGGAAGCAGGGTGTGAGAGGCTACGCCCACCTGTCCCACAGCTAGCTCCGCAAATGCTAGGCATGCCGGGGGAAAGTCCTTCATGCAAACTCCGACTATAGACGCGTCCGGGGAACGCGCCAGGTCGGGCTGGTCTTCTTTTGAGCCCAAGACCGAAGATGGGTGTCGTACGCCATTGACGGCGGGCTCGCAACTACACTCGGTGGCCTGAACCGCTGGAACACCCTGGAGGGTGCACACGGATACCATGAAGGCTCCCAGCCGAAGCCCCGACGATGGTGAGCCGGTGTCCGGGGGCGTGGTCCACAGGAGAGCTCCCGACCGATGACAGGCACAAGCTGCCGTCGATGGTGGGCGTATCCTTTGCGCTACAACCGAGGCCCGGCCGTGGCCATGTGCCAAGGTGAGCTGGGCGTCTTGCGCTGGCAGGGGCGCCCCAACGAAGGGGGCAATTTTACCATTTACTGACAAAGGGAATGGGACCCAAGGAGAGCTCCTAACCGAACTCAGGCCCTGGGCACCGAGGACGGTGGGTGTGTCCCTAGAGCTACAAGCCGAAGGCTGGCACTGAGCCCAGACCTTGGCGAGCTGACCGGTGGGCTTGACCTGAGCGCTGCAAACCGAGGCCAGGCCGTGACCATGGACCAAGGTGTGCTGGGCCCCCTGTCAGGCTCCTTGCGCTTGCAGGGGGCGCCCCAACGAAGGGAATGGGACCCAAGGAGAGCTCCCAACCAACCCGGGCCGTGGGCACCAAGGGCGGTGGGCTTGTCCTTAGCGCTACAAGCCGAAGGCTGGCACTGAGCCCAGACCTTGACGAGCTGACGCCCCTGCTGGACGTGTAGCGCCAGCAAGGGGCGGTATGTCCATTGTAGACCAAGGAGCCATGTTAGCGCAAGCGGCTTGGCCACCTGTGGCCTTTCCCACACAGTCTGCACAGCACGAGTCACGCCCTTGCAGACAGGCATGTGACGCGGCGGGCAAGAAGCCTGCCATGCCTGAAAGAGCGCCCCTGTAGCACTGATGCAGGGGCTGGGGTGGCTCAGTCCAGGAAATGCCCAGCTTAGCTGCGGCCCTGGGCATCACCCCACAAAACTGCTTCTGGTAGGGCTTGTTCATTTCCGCGCGAGCGTCCGCCTCCGCAGTGACGGTGCTAGCACCGTCCCAAGCCTCCTCCCTATCGGGAACCTCCTCCTGGGTGGCCTCGACTAGGGGGTCGTACCTGGGGAATTTGCCCTGCTCTCTGAATGAAGGTATGGGCTCATCGCCCCACCTAACTCAAGACTGCTCGGCCAATTCGGACTGGGGCCCTTGGCCCTGTTCGCCCTGAGCAGCAGGGGCTTCACCCACGACAGGCCGGAGAGATTCCACGGAGGCATACCGCTGGCAGGGATGTCCTCCTCAAGAAGAGCGAGCCGAATGACGCAACACGGCTATCCCGAAGATAGCACAGGAGCTGCAAGGCCGAGGGTTCAAAGCGCCTGTGCAGCGTGCTCATGCCCAAGGCAGAACATGCACCTATCGTGCCCAACCCCTCACTGACTTTCCCTTATCCATGCTTAGTAGCACAAGTGAATCAGGAAGCTAATCCCTAATAGCAAGCTCCCGCAGGTCGCACCCTGTTAATGGGAGTACCGTTTAAGCAAGCTAGCAAACTAGCATGAAGCACAGGCTAGACAGTGAGCAACCCAGCGGCTAGCGAATGTGCGCGTGCAACGGTAATGAGGGCGGCAATAGCCTAGCCCGAAGGGAAGGCAACAACACCCACAACCTGTTAACCCGAGAGAACAAGCGTGAACAAGCCACTAGCTAAGCTAGCATGAGCACTGAGAGACAAGCGCGAGCTAACACAAGCCTGCACACAAGCCAGTGAAGCGAGCTTCTACCCTGAGTAACACAGGGAAGCGAGCGTGGCCGCAAGCTGAAAGCCAGCGGCTCGCAAAGCTAGTCAATCTCAGAAGAAACTCCTCAGAGGAGAACGTCACAATCTAGTAGATGCTATTTGCACGGCGGCAAAGCAACACTTAGCAGACAAGCAAAGCTGGCTAAGCCAGCGTAAGTACTGAGAGAAGCGCTAACACACTCGTGTGAAGCGAGCTGACCTAGCTAGCGTATCCGCTAAGCTAAATATCTCAGAGGGCTCCCCCAGTCCGGGGAGGAAGCCAGTAATAGCTACACGGTGGTAGCCTACAAGCAGTATGTGCTAACACATAATAGTATGTGCGCATGTGCGCTGGAGCGGCTATAATGCCTACCCGAGCGGGAAGGCAAGCTAACACAGCCTGTCTAACCCAAGGAAAGCAAGCATGACTAGCAAACCAGCTGAGGCTAGTTGTAATGAACTGAGAGACCAGCGCAAGCGAACACACCTGTGAAGCGAGCCTCTACCCTGAGTAACACATGGGGAAGCGAGCATAACCGCAAGCTGAAGCTAGCAGCTAGTGAAGCTAGCAGCTAGTGAAGCTGTCAGTCTCAGAGAAAACTCCTCGAGGAGAAGGTCAATAATACGCTAGTAGAGGCTATTTGCACGGCGGCAAAAGCCATACTTAGCAGACAGAATGAGCTAACAATAGGAGGCGAAAACATTCTTAGCTTTCGATGACTTTCGATGAAGTCCGCCGCCCGAGGCGAAGAGCACAGGGACAGCCCCGATGCCTGTCTGGGTTTCGTCCGCCGAACGCCTGTAGTTTGGTGGGCTGTCAAGATGGAGGTAGCTTCGGCTAAGAAAGCAACTTTAGTTAGCATATCCTGGAGCAAATCAGCGAGCAACCAGTCAGTGGGCTGGATGATGCAAAAGTGACTTGCATGGGGCTGGGCGGACGTCACGCAATCACAGCGATTGCTGGGTGCCACGCCATTCTCATGCATACCATGCCACCTACTGGTGGATGGTTGGTTTTATAGAAAAAGGTCATTTTTGGAGTAAAATGAGTGTTCTTCCAGTGGCGCTGCTCTGGCAGCAATATGGCAATAAGTGAGAGCTTGATTTTGAAACAAAGTAAAACTTCCTGTATTTGGTCCTAAAGTCCGAACTATCCCAAAAATGCTTTCACACTGCAAGCGAACCGCACCATGGTCCAGCTTGGTCCGGACCGAGACCACCTCTTTTCATCGGACGAAGGACCGGGCATTTGGTCCACACCGTAGTTGGGGGGAGGTTTCACACCTGTCATTTTGTCAACTAGAAAGTCCGGACCAAACGAGGTATGTGTGAAAGCGCCCTATTAGAGGTCCTTGATATGAGAAAGTTGAGAATCACTGCTGTAGACCATATAGCAGACTTTATTTTGAGGCATACTCGCATACCACAAAATGACTTTTCACAACAAGGGACATCAATATCAGCTGCAGGTAGAGTAGTGAAGATGAAGTGATCTAATGACTTCAGGTAAATAGTGGCACAACAACACTGTTTGACCTTGAACTCTCCAGGTAAAGGAGCATTTTCAGACAGGCCAAATAGAAAAAGCATCTTTTATTCAGACCAGTGTGTTGTAAAGCGTAATGAAAAGAAAAGGTCTCCGATGCTAGATGTTTTCATTTACAGAGATGGAGAGTGGTAGTCTGTGGCAACAGGCGGAGGGGATGGGGGCTGGCAGAAGGCGAGAGCCATGGGTGCAACTGTAGGTACACTTCATTCAATAGGGAATGGCAGACTGGAGAGGAGAAAAGGAGCTGAGGGAGATGAAAAGAGAGGGGTAGGGAGAGAGGGGGAGAGGAGAGGTGGAGGCAAAATCAATAAAGTCATCAAACATGAATTGCGCGCTGAAATGACTTCTTAAGTCCCATCAGGAAGGCGAGTGGGAGGTGAGATGCAGTGAGGGAACCTGCACGTCGACTTCTGAATGTCCTTCAGCGGCACTGACACTCAATCACACTGAGCTAACCTCTATGCTACGCTCACAGCCCGCTGCGCCGCACTCTGGCAGGACGTCTCTCCTCTCTCTCAGAAGGCAATTCATCCTGATGTTCTCTCTGTCTTTGCTCTATCTAGAAGTATCCACCCCCCTTCTTTCCCATCTTTAACCTTAATCACAAGGTGCAATGGATGGCACAGCATGTGAAGTATGAGCAGACCCAAATGATCATACACAAGTAGAATTACTGTTTCTGTGCTGAAATTGGACTTAAATGTACAATATCGTCAATTTTTTCACATTTTTATTTTTTGTCATAAATCAATGCCATTGGTCAGTGGTCACCCTTCACATCCGTCTATGGGTTTTACAAATTTAACCAGTGGAAAAGCATTAAAATGATCTTGTGACTAAGTCTCGTTAAGAGTT
>NC_139623.1:66431125-66500147 GCF_964638095.1 Poromitra crassiceps
TGCATGAAAATATAAATTAATGGTTTTGTTTTGTTTCTTTGGCAAGTGACCATGGTATAAGCGGGTTAATGCACTTCGAGGTGTCCATTATCACTTTTTAAGGGACTTCGCGGAGGCAACCATCCTCGGCTGTGCCTCGGACGCTTCATGCCTCCACGTCGTCCCTTAAAAAGTGATAATGGACACCTCGTCGTGCATTAACCCTTACATATCGTGTGGTGAGTGAAAATCTGCCGACTCTGTTTATAAACAAACTACAGCCGAACTAATATGCGCGTTAGATTGATCACGTCATGTTGCTTATTTACTAATGCAAAACACGTTGGATTTAGCCCCGTGAAAGCTGTCGGCATATAGGTTGCTGAGGTAGGCTACTTTTTAATTTTTCAGGAGCTGCACATATTAATAGGCTAAATCTTGGTTGGCATGAAATCAAACCGGTTTGAGCTCGTACACCGGACCGGACCACTAAAACCGGAAATCGACCCATGCCTACACACTATCGCGGCTCATTAGCAAACAGGGAGTAGGCTAATTAGATTTCTATCCCTGCACTGAGCATGGAGTGAGGTAAATTGCTCTTATGACAATCTACATGATCTATTGCTCTCTCTCTCTCTCCTACATCTCCTCCTTTACTGTACCGTTCCTTCCTCTCATTCATCTCAGCCCCTGCTTCCCCGCATGCCGCCTTTCCTGCTGCATGTCATTTCCCATCCTTCCTCCCCATCACGTCGTGGCTCTTCTCTTCTCTTGGTTTAGTGCATTGCTTTGACTGTCCAGAGGGCTGTGTGTTTGCTGCAGGGCCAAAGTCATCATTTCTATTGGAACTGGGTCTATGCCTTTGGGGTTGAGGGGCGCCAGCCGTGATTGGCTGGGAGACACCGCTTCACACAAGTGCTGAATACTGACAGGAATGGGCCGGTTGAAGGGTTCACACTCCAAATGAGGTCACAGTGCCTCGCCGTTCAGTTGGCATTCACACAGCCCTCCTCATTCTTATTCAGTCCTCAGCTTTCAGGACAGGCTGCCATTGTTGACCAGCCTAATAGCTTTCTCACAGAGTCTGGGAGACGGCTTTGATGAGTCAATAAAAACACTTTGCATAGGCAAACAAGACAGGCCCAAATCTCATCAGGGACATGTTGTAACATCGTATTGGTCTTCCTGCGTGCTTCAAATCTCTCTGCGGCGTCTCCAGTGCCCTCTGACATAGTGGAGTCTGAAAGCCACATAGTGAACTGCATAGACGGGCTTACATACTGATAACAACTGTTTAAATAGAGCCACCTCACAAGAGATTAGAAATGTTCCTTAGAGTGGTGTTTAATACACATCAAGTAACACTATCATCTGTGCTTTCCTTCAAAACGCAAACAGAGTTGGTGATGATCAACATGTGGTAAGTCCTACCGGGGGTTGGGTTCATATGGACAGAGTGGTCAGGGCTGTGAAAGGCCCATAGAGTGTGGGAGAGATGTCTACATGATTCACTGTTCGTGTCTTTGAAGGAAGAGCTTTCCCTTCCTAGCATTTCAATTCTGCTTTACAGATGCGGGTGCATTAAATGAGCTGCTGTGGGCGGGCGATGAAGAAATGAGAAGAAATGACTTTGCTCTTACAGCCACAGACACAATCCTGTGTGCACGTAGGCACGCACCCGGGCACTAATGGAAAAGCCATTTTCCAGTTATCCCTTACTCCACTTCACGTCGCATTTGTTTGTTCTGTTCTTTTGCTGCACCTGCTTCTTTTGGTCCAGAACTGGAGAGGAAAACGCCTTGTCTTCAAGAGGAAACTAAGCCAGGAAATTAGTTTGGGAAACGCATGGGTGGAAGGGCAGCATATGAATAGGTCCATTCTGACAGGGCCCGTGCTAACAGAGGGGTGGACTATATGAATAGGTCCATTCTGACAGGGCCCGTGCTAACAGACAGGGGCCTGTGCTAACAGACAGGGGCCCTTGCTAACAGACAGGGGCCCATGCTAACAGACAGGGACCCGTGCTAACAGACAGGGGCCCGTGCTAACAGACAGGGGCCCTTGCTAACAGACAGGGGCCCGTGCTAACAGACAGGGGCCCTTGCTAACAGACAGCGGCCGGTGCTAACATACAGGGGCCCTTGCTAACAGACAGGGGCCCGTGCTAACAGACACGGGCCCGTGCTAACAGACAGGGGCCCTTGCTAACAGACACGGGCCCTTGCTAACGGACAGGGGCCCGTGCTAACGGACAGGGGCCCTTGCTAACAGACAGGGGCCCTTGCTAACAGACAGGGGCCCGTGCTAACAGACAGGGGCCCGTGCTAACAGACAGGGGCCCTTGCTAACAGACAGGGGCTCGTGCTAACAGACAGGGACCCTTGCTAACAGACAGGGGCCCTTGCTAACAGACAGGGGCCCGTGCTAACAGACAGGGGCCCTTGCTAACAGACAGGGGCCCGTGCTAACAGACAGGGGCCCTTGCTAACAGACAGCGGCCGGTGCTAACAGACAGGGGCCCTTGCTAACAGACAGGGGCCTGTGCTAACAGACAGGGGCCTGTGCTAACAGACAGGGGCCCTTGCTAACAGACAGGGGCCTGTGCTAACAGACAGGGGCCCTTGCTAACAGGCAGGGCCCCTTGCTAACAGACAGGGGCCCGTGCTAACAGACAGGGGCCTGTGCTAACAGACAGCGGCCGGTGCTAACAGACAGGGGCCCTTGCTAACAGACAGGGGCCTGTGCTAACAGACAGGGGCCCGTGGTAACAGACAGGGGCCCTTGCTAACAGACAGCGGCCCATGCTAACAGACAGGGGCCCTTGCTAACAGACAGGGGCCTGTGCTAACAGACAGGGGCCCGTGCTAACAGACAGGGGCCCTTGCTAACAGACAGGGGCTCGTGCTAACAGACAGGGACCCTTGCTAACAGACAGGGGCCCTTGCTAACAGACAGGGGCCCGTGCTAACAGACAGGGGCCCTTGCTAACAGACAGGGGCCCGTGCTAACAGACAGGGGCCCGTGCTAACAGACAGGGGCCCGTGCTAACAGAGAGGGGCCCTTGCTAACAGACAGGGGCTCGTGCTAACAGACAGGGACCCTTGCTAACAGACAGGGGCCCTTGCTAACAGACAGCAGTCCCTGCTAACAGACAGGGGCCCTTGCTAACAGATACGGGCCCGTGCTAACGGACAGGGGCCCTTGCTAACAGACAGGGGCCCTTGCTAACAGACAGGGGCCCGTGCTAACGGACAGGGGCCCTTGCTAACAGACAGGGGCCCTTGCTAACAGACAGGGGCCCTTTCTAACAGACAGGGGCCCGTGCTAACAGACAGGGGCCCTTGCTAACAGACAGGGGCTCGTGCTAACTGAGAGGGACCCTTGCTAACAGACAGGGGCCCTTGCTAACAGACAGGGGCTTGTGCTAACAGACAGGGACCCTTGCTAACAGACAGGGCCCATGCTAACAGACAGGGCCCGTGCTAACAGACAGGGGCCCTTGCTAACAGACAGGACCCGTGCTAACAGACAGGGGCCCTTGCTAACAGACATGGGCCCTTGCTAACGGACAGGGGCCCATGCTAACAGACAGGGGCCCTTGCTAACAGACAGGGGCCCATGCTAACAGACAGGGGCCCGTGCTAACAGACAGGGGCCTGTGCTAACAGACAGCGGCCGGTGCTAACAGACAGGGGCCCTTGCTAACAGACAGGGGCCTGTGCTAACAGACAGGGGCCCGTGCTAACAGACAGGGGCCCTTGCTAACAGACAGCGGCCCGTGCTGATTGCTGGCGGTGCGGATTGCAAATTTGCATAATAGATTACGAGTGGAACACACTTTGAAACACGCAGCATAAATAAGACCAGAATCGCAAAAGCTTCATCAAAGCTCTCAACACAAACCACAAGAAACGAGCGAGCCGATCCAGACTTGCACAGCGGCCGCCAGCAGACAGGCAGCACAGACAGCAACTCGCTTGTCACACACCCGCTGCAGCCACGGAGGCAGGAGGAGAACACACACGGAGGGAGGAGTTTGAATGAGAGGGGTGTTTCCTGCTGTTATGGAGGAAATTACTGTTCAAAACTATTGTTTAGATGTCTGACGTCTTACTGATGCCAAAAATGAATGGTTAAAGTGACTGTTCTATCGAATTTCACAAAAAGCCGTTTATCTCTGAATAATTTTTCAGCCGCTGAAACCATGCTGTATTCAACTGCTAATGCTTACATAACTACTAACTCTACAAACTAACTCTTTTAGACAGAGAAAGCACACATTCTATTAGTTCTTTTGAGATATTGTGTGTTCACAAAATCTTAGCAGAAAAGAATCCTCGGGTCTTGAAAGATGAGCCAGAATCCTCTAAAAAACCCTCTGGCAGAAGCTAACTACAGTAAAAAAAAAACGGCTGGCAGTGAAAGTGTTAAAATGGAAGATACAATGCTAAGAAGAAAAACAGAGGGAGAGAAAGAGAGAGAGACAACTGCTTTTAGGATGTAAGCAGAACAAATCAGAAGCAAGGGCAAAAACAAACTCCAATAGCATAAAGTCTAAAATCAACTCTAACATGAGAGGGGACATAACACCTCTAATATCACATCACCTGCAGCTAAACTCAGGAACCGTACTCTCATAATTAGCAATGTAGTCAAGTGAGTTGAGCCGTGATGTAAACAACTATGTGATGGGGTCATTGGCACAGTAAGTATCCCGTTTATATACAGCATCATCAGCTGCACTGTAATATAATGGCCAATACGGGACGCTCAGAGGAGCTAACTAGATTTAGACCAAACCCAGCAGCGCAAGCATATTTTCTACTGCTCTCACCAGCAGCAAGTGAGGCTTTTTACAGCTGTCTTTATCGGGGGATTTTACGCTTATAAAATGACCAGCTCAGCAAAGGACAGAGATGGGAGTCAGGGACAATACAAAGTATTTTTTTTAAATAGAAAGGCTGACTGAGGAATATACAGTGTGCGGCTGACTGAGGAATATACAGTGTACTTGACTGGATTTGAAGATAAATGGAGATAAAGGAATAATGTTCAGTTGTACAATTTGCTATTTGGATAGTTAAGGTGACTTAAGTGCTGATTGTGTGCATTTGGCTGTGTTCTTTAGACCAGGGGTACTCAATTAAAATTCATAGATGTCCAGTTAGAGAACATTTCTTCAAGCAAAGGTCCGGAACATTGTAACATAGCTTGCGTTATGATTCAGTGCGGTTAGGCTACTTCAATGATTGCAGTAGCCTAGTGGTACAATGTCTGTATGTAGTCAACGACTGACTGTTAAATCAAAATAAACATCAACAATGTTTATTTACAATTTTCATATTTAACTGGATTAATTATAAATAACTAGCTACACTAATAATAAATACATGTTCTTTTCTCATTTCAAGTAAAATAATGGCTGCATTAAAAAAAAAAAATGTGCATCTTAAAAGTGCTTTAATTTTAGAAAAATAAGTTTCCCCTTTTCTTCCTTTTGTTAACTCCATTTCACATTTTAACAGTCTCAGCCAACACACCTCCACCTTTTCTCTTGAGAGAAGTGAGCTCCCTATCTATCTATCTATCTATCTATCTTATATATCTTATCTATCTTATCTATCTATCTATCTATCTATCTATCTATCTATCTATCTATCTATCTATCTATCTATCTATCTATCTGTCTGTCTGTCTGTCTGTCCCCTCTGTCTGTCTGTCTGTCTGTCTGTATCCATCTAGTCTCTCCCCAGACAAATATTACTGCATCGCTGCACTCCGCATACTACATAAATGAGTCTGAGCCACTTCACAGCCACTGCTGGTTTTGAAGGCGGGTTGAAATTGAATGAGTGACAGGTCATAGCACAGATGAGAGAGCGGTTCGAAAAATGGGCTGCGCCTCCCATGTCGTCTGATCGCAAAGTCCTTACTGATTGGGGAGGACTGAATCCACCACTGGCATATCACTGGTCAAGTGAATGGTTCCCTCCCATAACCAGCCGGTGAGGGAAAGTGTCACAGATCCAGAGAGAGCTCTGCAGCATGCAGTAACGTAGTGTATCAGCGTAAGAACTCTCATGGGTCTGGCGTTAAGACTAGTATCCATCTATCTATCTATCTGTCTGTCTGTCTGTCTGTCTCTATCTATCTGTCTGTCTGTCTGTCTATCTGTCTGTCTGTCTGTATGTATCCATCTGTCTGTCTGTATCCATCTGTCTGTCTGTCTCTATCTATCTGTCTGTCCAACCCGTTGCTCCAAAACGTTGCTATTATACAATTTTCTGTGAGACTGTGTTGGTCTGTCTGTCTGTCTCTATCTATCTATCTATCTATGGCTGTCTGTCTGTATGTATCCATCTGTCTCTATCTATCTGTCTGTATGTCTATCTATCTGTCTCTCTGTCTGTCTGTCTGTCTGTATCCATCTATCTATCTGTCTGTCTGTCTGTCTGTCTCTATCTATCTATCTGTCTCTATCTGTCTGTCTGTATCCATCTGTCTGTCTATCTATCTGTCTGTATCCATCTGTCTGTCTCTATTTATCTGTCTATCTGTCTGTCTGTCTATCTGTCTGTCTGTCTGTCTATCTGTCTGTCTGTCTGTATGTATCCATCTGTCTGTCTGTCTGTCTGTCTCTATCTATCTGTCTGTCTGTCTGTCTGTCTGTCTGTCTATCTATCTATTGATCATTCGCAATGCAAAATTTGCATGCCGTTGGGAAGTGAATGTGTGAGTGTGCCCTCAGTCTGGATTTGAGTGTGTTTGCTCATGTGTGGCCTTTCATAGACCGGTCAGGATTGCGTCTCCCTTCACATGAGACATACTGTCTGGTTTTGAACTGCCCCTGAGAACAATGAATGAACATGTAAGAGTCTCCCGTGGATTAAAACTAAATCTTTGTTTTTGCGGTCTACTCGTTTCTTTTGACCACACCATGTGAAATTACTTCTATCTCTCGCATTTCTCTGAGTCTCTCGTCTCTACTCCGTCCGTGTTTCACGGACACTCACCTGCAGCACTGGGAAGCAACAGGCAGAATCGATTTGGATATTTGATTGGCTGAGTAGCATCACGTGTGATGATTTACAGCGCATGCATTGGTCTGTTTGCTTCCTGGCAGATAAACTAGTACCGTAAAGGCTAGAAAATCATGTGCCGGTTAAAATAGAAAAGCTCAGTGAAAATGTAATTCTCAATGATTTGTAGGTTATAGGGCTCGGTCCGGATAGGACAGCGTCTAGGTCCGGATGTGGTCCAGACTTTGAGGATCGCTGCTTACATTGCCTGAAGTAACTAATCACAATTACAAATGCGGCTATGTCGTGCGCAGTGGAATTCAGCATCAGCAGAGTTCTGTCAATCTTTTATACGGGTTTTCAAAGCAACGTGAAGCAACCAACAGAGTAACACATTTTGGCGTATCCTTTAATACCGATGTATCCCATCTTACAGTATCAGCAATGAGACCATCAGCAGGAAGAACTGCGATTTATATATAGTTTTATCTAAATGCCTGTGCGTAGGTCGAGACAGCAGGACTCCCTGTGTTTACGTCCGTGTGAAACTGGTTGTCAATTTTGTTCCAGCCGGCGAATGAAGCAGTAATGTTAACCTTTTGCGGTAGCCAAAACAGCGGGGGCAGCTCGATGTTCAGGCCAGCTCGGAGAAGCCCTGCGCAGCCTGGTTAACATGGGAGGAGCCCTGGCAAGCCTGGTTACAGCGGGAGGAGACTCTGGAGAAGCTCTGGCCGGCCTGGTTACAGTGGGAGGAGACTCTGGAGAAGCTCTGGTCTGCCTGGTTACAGTGGGAGGAGACTCTGGAGAAGCTCTGGCCGGCCTGGTTACAGTGGGAGGAGACTCTGGAGAAGCTCTGGTCTGCCTGGTTACAGTGGGAGGAGACTCTGGAGAAGCTCTGGTCTGCCTGGTTACAGTGGGAGGAGACTCTGGAGAAGCTCTGGTCTGCCTGGTTACAGTGGGAGGAGACTCTGCAGATGCTCTGGTTAAAGTGGGAGGAGACTCTGGAGAAGACCTGGCCGGCCTGGTTACAGTGGGAGGAGACTGCAGATGCCCTGGTTACAGTGGGAGGAGACTCTGGAGAAGCTCTGGCCGGCCTGGTTACAGTGGGAGGAGACTCTGGAGAAGCTCTGGTCTGCCTGGTTACAGTGGGAGGAGACTCTGGAGAAGCTCTGGTCTGCCTGGTTACAGTGGGAGGAGACTCTGGAGAAGCTCTGCCCGGCCTGGTTACAGTGGGAGGAGACTCTGGAGAAGCTCTGGTCTGCCTGGTTACAGTGGGAGGAGACTCTGGAGAAGCTCTGCCCGGCCTGGTTACAGTGGGAGGAGACTCTGGAAAAGCTCTGGTATGCCTGGTTACAGTAGGAGGAGACTCTGGAGGACAAACAAACAAAAGGAAAGTTCCTCATAGATGCTATAAAGAGCGTGGTGCAGGTAAACAAAATATATATATATATTAGGGCTGGGTATCGTTCAAAATTTTTCGATATCGATACCGTTTCGATACTTGGATTTCGATACCGGTTCCTGAGCGATACTTTTTTCGATACCAATTTTTAGAAAAATCCATTTGAACAAAAATAAAACGTTAGGGTTGTGCTACAACCCAGGTTTTACGAGTGAGAACGAGAGCTCTCACTAGTGCCTACAACGCTGCGACGCAGCCCTATGGAAGACTGTCATTTTGCTCCAAAATTACTTTTCATTAAAACCGACCAGCCACCCGTAGGTGGCGTGGTACCCCCTGGGGCTGACACGGATCCACGTGACTACGTCACGTCCTGTCAGCCCAGGGATAATCACTCTAATTTCTTCCAGCCCGCTGAGATCCGACGAACCCCGTGACGCATCGACACAGCAAGGCTGGGTAGTGAGAGCTCTCGTTCTCACTCGTAAAACCTGGGTTGTAGCACAACCCTAACGTTTTACTTCGTTTCGAACTCAAGCTCTCACTAGTGCCTCAATTCAACCGACCTTGCTGCCGGGAGCACCCACAGGGCGACCCGAAAGGCACCGGTGAACCACGGCCATATGGCAACGTTTATGCCTAACCGAATGACATATTAGAGTGGCAATGATACTACTTTCTTGCCACCGACAGCACCGCGTGCGCGAACTGCGAACCGGACACGTCGAGACTGTAGTACCTGACAAAAGTGTGATGAGAGGACCATGAGGCCGCGGCACACATGTCCTCCACCGACACACCACGCAACAACGCAGAGGATGTCGCAACACCTCGCGTCGAATGCGCCTTGATACCCTCCGGGGGAACCTTGCCCACGGCAGAGTATGCCAACGCGATCGCTTCCACTATCCAGTGCGATAAGCGATCCTTGGAAAGGGGTCCGCCCTGGGCCCTTTGCCCAAAGCAAACCAACAGCTGATCTGTAATGCGTAATGAACGCGTCCTGGCCACATAGGCCGAGAGCGCCCTTACGGGGCACAGCATGTGCAAACGTCTCTCCTCACCCGAACTGAACGGCGGGGGACAGAATCCTGATAAGTCTATAACCATAGACCTATAGCTGGCATTAATATTCTTGGGCTGGTACGCCGGGTTAGGTCGCAACGTAACCCTGCGCCCATCGTGCCCAAAAACCATACAGGCCTGCTGCACCGAGAGGGCAATCAGGTCACCGACTCTCTTCCCTGACGATAAGGCCAGCAGCAGCGCGGTCTTTAAGGACAGAACCTTTAAATCCGCGGAGTCCAAGGGCTCAAACGGATGACCCGTTAGCCCGTCCAGCACCGTAACCAGGTCCCATTTGGGAAAAACGCACCGCAACGGCGGGCGCAGTTTACGCGCCCCCTTCATGAAGCGCGAGACCAAAGGGCACACCCCCACGGGGGTCCCTTCAATCCCCATGTGGCAAGCCGAAATCGCGGCTACGTACACCTTAAGCGACTGCGGGGACTGGCCCGCGTCAAGCAAGCTTTGAAGGAAACAGAGAACTGGGCACACGCTGCAGTTCACTGGATCCACACCCTTACTTGTGCACCATCGCGAAAAAACCCGCCACTTGTACGCGTACTGAGTGCGGGTCGATTTTTAGCAGCCCTAGCACTCTGAATAGTGCGCACCACATTGTCGGGCAAGCCCTGTGCTAGCAACTGGTCCCGTTCAGGAGCCAGACCGCTAGCTTCCACCTGCCTGGGGAGGGGTGGAACACCTCCCCCTCTGCCTGGGATAGGAGATCGGCCCGTACCGGCAACGCCCAGGGCGGATCTTGCGCCAGGGAGACCAGGTCCGCAAACCATGTCTGCCTGGGCCAAGACAGACTAAAACGAGCCAGAGGCGCTGTTCCCTCACCCTGTCCAATACCTGACGGATCAGGGGGGTCGGGGAAAACGCATAGAGCCCCTCCCTCAGCCACACGTGCGCTTTCAGCGCGTCATGACCTAACGGGGGCTGTCCTCCTGGATCGAGAACCACAGTGGGCAGTGTGTCGCGCGCCGCGATGCAAGAGATCGATGCAGGCGCGACCAAACCTGGCCCAAACCTGTTCCGTCACCCGAGGGTGGAGGCACCACTCCGTATAACGGGGATTGCCTCGAGACAGCAGGCCGGTCGTAACTCCGCCGTCCCGGCAGATAGACTGCTGACACTGAAAGGAGACGGGGATACACCCACAGGTGAATCCCCGCTATGGTTCAGCGCCCCTGACCGCACACCGCCCTGTTTGTTCAGGTGGGCGATCGCTGCCATATTGTCCGAGCGAATCAGCACATGGTGCCCATGTGTGAGCCGCTGGAAGTGTTACCTCCGCAGGCTGGGGGGACTGCGGAGGCAACGTTCTCTTTCGAGTCTGGCCGCACGCGGACTTGTCCGGCAGTGCGGTCCCCAAGAGAGCTCCCAACCAACAATGGGCCCACGGCGCCATTGATGGTGGGCTTGTCCTGAAGCAGAGCCCGGCGAATCGCCTTCAGCTCTAGCACGTTTACGTGGCGAAGCTCCTGAGCCTCCCACCGGCCGTTCGCCGAAAAATGCCCGCAAATCGCACCCCCTCCCCAGAGGGAGGCGTCTGTGCGAATCACCATCCTGAGCGGGACAGGGCCCCACCGAGTACCTCTAGAGGGTAACGGGGGTCCGCCCATATGGCCAGGGCCCATATTTGGACCACGGGAGCATGTGTAGCCTCCCCAGCGGGAGCACATGCAGTGCTGAGGCCATCAGGCCCAACATCACTGTGCACTGATGCACTGACACCGAGGGCACAGACCTAACGTCCTTGGCTTGCTGTCCGAACCGTGCGAGCCTGTCGCTCTAGCCCAGGAAGGTCGCCGCCTGCGCTGGGACGAGGCCACTCTTCTGCCAGTTCACCAAACACCCTAAGGTTTGCCGGTGATCGGTCACCACCTTGGTATGTTCCGTGGCACGGACCCTCGAGTCGGCCGCTAAGCGAACGTCGTCGAGATATAGGAAGACGCGGATCCCCCTCGCGCGGAGGGGAGCCAAGGCTGTCTCCACGCACACCGTGAGGGTTCGCGGGCTCAAGACATGCCGAATGGCAAGACACAGAACTCGTAAGCCTTCCCCAGGAAGGAGAACCTCAGGTATTTCCTGTGTCTCCTGACCACGTGGACATGGAAGAACGCACCTTTCAGATCCCCGGAAGTAAGAAATCCCCCTGTCTCAACTCGTTGAACAGGCGGGGAAAGAGAGCATTCGGAACGGGACTTCCTCAGCGTCTTGTTGAGATGCCGAAGGTCCAAATTTGGACGCATGGAGCCGTCCTTCTTGGGTACGATAAGTACCTGTGGTAGAAAACCCAAGCGCACATCTGCCTTGGGAACCGAGCGAATCGCCCCTCTGGCGAGGAACGAATAACCTCCTTGTGGAGTATGTCCATGGCCTCCCCCTCCACGGCCGGATCGGGGGTCCCGTCGAACGTGGGTGCGGGGCAAACTGTAGAGCGTATCCCTTCTGGAGGGTGCGCCGTAATGGGGACGGGGAACATAGATGCTCCCAGGCGTCGAGCCTGTTGGACAAGATGGTCTCTTGTGGCCAAAGGAGCGGAACCCGTCATGAGCATATTGCTGGGCACCGGGACCTTTTGATCCGGTACCCTGATGGGGGGGCGGGACGTGAGAGGCTACGCCCCCCCGCTGCATGGTCAGTTCCGTAGAAGCTGTGCATGCTGGGGGAGAACTTCTTACGCAAGCTCCGCCTACTGACGCGCTGTTGTATCGAAGTAGCGCCGCGCCCCCCCCCCCCCCCCCCCCTCCTGCCGTGCGACTTTCGCAGGCTGGGGGGACTGCAGAGGTAACGTTCTTTCTCGAGACCGGCCGCACGTGGACTTGTCCGACAGTGCGGCCCCCAGGCGAGCTCCCGACCAGCAATGGGCCGTCGGCGCCATTGATGGTGGGCTGTCCTAGGAGCCTCTAGCCGAGGCCAGGCCGTAGCCATGGACCAAGGCGAGCCTTGATGATGGGTATGAGACCCTGGGCGAGCTCCCGACCGAACTCGGGTCTTGGGCACCGAGGACGGTGGGTCTAAAGCTACAAGCCGCAGGCTGGAACTGAGCCCAGCCTTGGTGAGCCAACCGGTGGGCTTGACCTGGGCGCTGCCAACCGAGGCCAGGCCGTGGCCATGGACCAAGGTGCGCTGTGCCCCCTGCCAGGCTACCTGCACTTGCAGGGGGCGCCCCAACAAGGGAGTGCGACCCATGGAGAGCTCCCAACCACCCCGGGCCTTGGGCACCAAGGGCGGTGGGCTTGTCCTTAGAGCTACCAGCCAAAGGCTGGCACTGAGCCCAGACCTTGGCGAGCTGTAACCCCTGCTGGACGCGTAGCGCCAGCACGGGGCGGTACGTCTATTGTAGCGGAGGTAGCTCGCGCCCAATGTACTTAGCACACAGATACTAACTGCACGGGTGCACGCCAGCTATCTGCAACCATACTATAGTTCTGTGCTAAACAGTACTAATGCTATCTGCACGTATGCAAGCTAGCTTTCACACTCTTTTGAGAGCGGACCTTGGTCCGCTCTCAAGAGCTTAGCTGCGGCCCTGGGCTATCCCAGCAGCTGCAAGACCGCGGGTTCAAGGCGCCTGTGCAGCGTGCTCCTGCTCAAGGCAGAACACGCACTTAACGTGCCGGTTCATACTCGGCCAATGCAGTGATACACACAGCCCATCCCCTCGCTGACTTTCCCTGCTAGTAGCAAGAGAAAGCCGGAAGCTAATCACTAATAGCAAGCTCCCGCGGGCCGCACCCTGTTAGCGGGAGTACCGTTTAAGCAGGCTAGCAGGCTAACAAGAAGCACAGGCTAGACAGTAAGCAACCCGGAGGCTAGCGAACGTGCGCGTGCAATGGTAACGTAAGCGGCAATAGCCCAGCCCGACGGGGGGGCAACAATACCCACAACCTGTTAACCCGCGAGAACAGGTGTGAACCAGCCTCTAGCTAAGCTAGCGTAAGCACTGAGAGACAAGCGTGCGCTAACACAAGCCTGCGTACCAGCCGGTGCAGCGAGTCTCTACCCTGAGTAACACGGGGAAGCAAGCGTGACCGCAGGCAGAGGCCAGCGGCCCGCGAAGCTAGTCAATCTCAGAAGAAACTCCTCAGAGGGATTTACAATCTAGTAGATGCTATTTGCACGCAACACTTAGCAGACAAGCAAGCTGGCTAAGAAGGGTAAGAACTGAGAGAAGTCAAAACAACTTTTAGCTAGCGTACTCGCTCAGCTAAATCTCAGAGTGCCCCCTTAGGGGCCGGCGCCAGTAAAATCTACACTACAAGCCGTATGTAGGTCCCAGCAACGCCTGTGCAGCGTGCTCATGCCCTTAGGCAGTGCACACATCATTTTCATTGTGCCGGTCGTAACCGGCCAGCGTAGCCTCACAGCTAACACAGCACCTAGCTGTTCCCCCCTCTCTCTGCTAACAGGAATAACGGGGTTACCATGTAAGCAATAGCCTGCGACGGTAAGAAGCTGGAGTGCTGCACGGGTAGCAAGCTAGCTATCTAGCTAACTGAAGAGCATGGCTTCTAGCTACTACTCTCGCTTACCGCGCGCCCTACACAGAGGTAGTCGTTACCCTGTCTGGGGACGCAGCCAGGTAGCTGGAGTGCTACAAGCTAGTCCAAGCTAGCTGCACTGAGCAACTCGCTAACTATCTATTTAACGTTACTCCTGGAGTAACGTGCGTGCTCTGACAATATAGCCGGCGCCTAAAACAAGCAAACGGACGCTAACGACACGGGTGCATGCTAGCTTATCCGCAAAAACCAGGCTGGCTAGCCTATTGCTCTAGTGCTACACTGTAAGCTAACAGCACGTATGCAACCTAGCTTAACAGTTTTGAGCGCGGACCTAATTCGGCCCTCAAACGAAAACGCTGCCCCAGCCAGGGGAGCGAAGCAAAGCTACACAGCGGCAGCAATAACCACTACACGGCGGTAGCAGCAGAACTACACGGCGGTAGCAATAAACAGTTAACTAAGGAAGATACTCTTAGCTTTTAGATGACTTGTTCCGACGCCGCTGGTGGAGGGTACAGGGTCGGGTCCCCGAAGCCTGCTTTATCCCGTCCACGCAAACCTCTTGAGGTGGGCAAATCAGCCGGAACGAGCCTAGTATCTAAAGCTATGTAAGAGAGCTAACTCAGAGTTAACCGCGGAGCTTTAGAAAACACGTCTTCTCAGCGGCTGGAAGAAAGCGTAAGTGATTATCCCTGGGCTGACAGGACGTGACGTAGTCACGTGGATCCGTGTCAGCCCCAGGGGGTACCACGCCACCTACGGGTGGCTGGTCGGTTTTAATGAAAAGTAATTTAGGAGCAAAATGACAGTCTTCCATAGGGCTGCGTCGCAGCGTTGTAGGCACTAGTGAGAGCTTGAGTTCGAAACGAAGTAAAACTGCATTACACATTGAAATTATTTTACAAATCTTTAGTTTTCCCCCCATCTTTTTTACAGCAGAAAAAAATAAAACCTACTGTATTTAACATAACTTTAAGTTGTCTAAACTTATTGCCGTCCCTACAAAAAATATTGGAGTACTACAAAGGAAAGAAATGTAAAACAAATAAATCAGTGGAATAGTTTTCAGTGCAAAACAGAGAGTTGCAAATCAGTGTTTAATGCTCACTGATGCAACAGAACTCTATTCTTGTCCAAACTGATGAGATGGATCCACTTCATGCATGGAAGACTAGTTGAGCATTGACTAGCCTATCAATAATGGCACAAAGTGAATCCCATTTATATTCAACAAACTATCATGACATCAGCGTTTGTTAACGAGTTGCTAAAAATACATAATGGGTGATAACTGCCCCCTTGCACATAAGGTTAACGCTAATTAATGAAACATCTAACGCTAGCGTTGCAGATCAGTGTTTAATGCTCACTGCTGCAACAGAACGTCATTCTTGTCCAATCTGACGAGACAGCTCCACTTCATGCATTCACTTACTAGCCTATCAATATAAATGAATCGCATTTACATTCAACAAACTATCATGACATCAGCGTTTGTTAACGAGTTGCTAAAAATACACAATGCCCGCTTGCGCATAACGTTACGGCGGCAATTAATTAAACGATCTAATGCTAGCGACAACTCACAGCCAGATGCATGGATTTGTCAGACTGAGGGATCTGATAACCACTAACATCAACAACAATTTGCGGTATGCTGACCCACCTCGCGATTATTTCTCTTGTCTGTGGAAACCAGTCCTTGTTGTTTCTGTTTCTTTCCCTGCATTTCATCATCTTCGCCATATGGTACTCCAGGATAGGAGTAGCTTGAGTGGCTAACTTCTTGTATACTATATCCGCACCGCACGCCTGGCTCAGTCACAACAAACACACCGGCTAAAGTGGGCGTAACGTTTCTTGCATGCCTCTACATGACAGCCAATCACCAGCCGTATTAGAGCGCGGTGTGCAAGCATGTCGCATGCTTATAGGCTCAATGACGCTGTTTTGTTTTGGTATCGAAAATTGGTATCGTTTGACAAGGGAGGCTTCGATACCCCTTAGTATTGATGCTTTCATTTCGGTGCCAAGTAAGTATCGAAACTCGATACCCAGCCCTATACAGTTAGGACTCAAGATTATTATGAAAATACAACCAAAAACAAAAACAAAATTAAAACAAATATGGAGGAAAAAGATGGCATTGTAATGCACATGTTCCCCAAAAAAAGCCAGCTGTGCAGATAACACCTGTACTGTACTTACTGTAATAATAATAATATACAGTCAATGTGTACAGCAGAAAACTTTCCAAAACACCAGACGTACGATAATTATCGTATTTAATCTACCACCAAAACCAATAGCATTTTGACCCTCTGGAACGATAATTCGACACTGAATGCATTTAGGCATGACGGGAGAAGAAGAATCTCCGCTCCATTCCCCCCCCAAAGGCAACAGTTTACTTTCTGTTTAGTTTGGGTTCTATCTATGGTTAATATGGTACTTTATAGTTTCAGTAGTCAAACATACGTAGTAGTCACTTTCCTTTTTGAAAGAAACGTGAAATTTCACACATAGTTAGAGAATACCATAAGGTTTATTTTCAGATTGGGAGGGAAGTCAGATTTGACCAAAATTCCAAGATGGCCACCATTTCCCCGCATCTAATGTACAAATGTGCTTATAACAATTGTGCACCTCTTCAAAGAAGCATGACATTTCTCACATAGTGAGTGAATACGGTTTACTGTCAGATGTGGAGGGAAAGCGGATTTGGCCTCAAATCCAAGATGGCTGCCATTCCCCCGGGTTTAATGTACAAATGTGCTTATAACACTTTTCTCATTTCTCATGTAGTGATTGAATACCATAATGTTTATTGTCAGATGTAATATACAGTCAATGTGTACAGCAGAGGGAGGTACGGTGGTGCAGTGGTAAGCACTATCGCCTCACAGCTCGAAGGTCGTGGGTTCGATTCCCACCTGGACCGATGTGAACACTGAAGGAATGCGTGCCCGTCCGCATGTCCTTGAGTGCCCACCGCCCGGGTGGGGTCGGCAAAATGGCCTTTCTGTGTGGAGTTTGCATGTTCTCCCCGTGCCTCCCGGGGGTCTCCTTCATATAGGAACCCCCTTCACAAAAACATGCAACATCCTGGTTGCTTATGTGGTTCCTCCTCTGATCGTTAAGGGCGCCTGTTCAGAGGGAGGGGAACTGGTTGGAATAGCGTGAACCTCCCACGTGCTATGTCCTACCGGTGAAGCTTCCTCTGGCAGGTGAAAAGAAGCGGCTGACTTGACTGCCCATGTCTCGGAGGAAGCATGGAATCAGTCTCGGCTCTCCCCAGATCAGCAGAGGATGGAGTAGCAACCAGGATTGAGTAATTCAAATGAGCACTAAAACGGGGGATAAAATGGGATTTTAAAAAAAATCGGGGAAAAAAAAAAAAAAAAAAAATGTGTACAGCAGAAAACTTTCCAAAACACCAGATGTACGATAATTATCGTATTTGTACGATAATCTACCACTAAAACCAATAGCATTCTGACCCTCTGGTACGAGGGACCTAATGGGGACGGTATATTTAAAGGTCAACATTTTGAACTCAAAACATAATATCTCAGACACCACACACCTGATCAATAGCCAAATTAAAACCTATAGTTTCACGGCATGATATATTGAAATCAATATCGTATGGAAAAATGTGACAATATGCTAATGGCTCAGAAAAATGAATGGTGATATTAGCTCCATTTCATTCTGCTGTACAGTAATCACAAATGAGAAGCCTGTCCATCACAATTTCATAAGCTCCAGTCTCCATCCAAATTATATTATTGTGACTTTGTAAAGAACATTTGAAAGCCAATGGCATTTATAGAAGGATCTGTGGCTCAGAAATATAAAGAACTCTACTGTTCATCAAAAGCATTGGCTGACATCATTTTAACTGATAAGCACAAACGATCACATCATGCGGCATCATGCGGGGGACGACATGTTCATTGTTGTTGAAATGGCAGTTTTTTCTTTGTGTCACGCTTGCTCTCAGCAGATACTGTGAATAAATCACACTGTCCATGCCGCATGCTGCCTTTGATTCATTAGACCAACCATGGAGAGGAGCAGGGACATGCAGAGGAATGCGTTGCCAGGTAGGCTGCTACATGGTCAAAAATCCTCCTCTGATGGCAAAATCTAAGAAATGGACTGATGGCAGAAACAGACATGAGCTGAAAGAGGAGGCGTGGGGAGAGAAACAGACCAGAGCTGAAAGAGAGGAGGCGTGGAGAGAGAAACAGACCAGAGCTGAAAGAGAGGAGGTGTGGGGAGAGAAACAGACCAGAGCTGAAAGAGAGGAGGCGTGGGGAGAGAAACAGACCAGAGCTGAAAGAGAGGAGGTGTGGAGAGAGAAACAGACCAGAGCTGAAAGAGAGGAGGCGTGGGGAGAGAAACAGACCAGAGCTGAAAGAGAGGAGGTGTGGAGAGAGAAACAGACATGAGCTGAAAGAGAGGAGGTGTGGGGAGAGAAACAGACCAGAGCTGAAAGAGAGGAGGCGTGGGGAGAGAAACAGACCAGAGCTGAAAGAGAGGAGGTGTGGAGAGAGAAACAGACCAGAGCTGAAAGAGAGGAGGTGTGGAGAGAGAAACAGACATGAGCTGAAAGAGAGGAGGTGTGGAGAGAGAAACAGACATGAGCTGAAAGAGAGGAGGTGTGGAGAGAGAAACAGACCAGAGCTGAAAGAGAGGAGGTGTGGAGAGAGAAACAGACATGAGCTGAAAGAGAGGAGGTGTGGAGAGAGAAACAGACCAGAGCTGAAAGAGAGGAGGCGTGGGGAGAGAAACAGACCAGAGCTGAAAGAGAGGAGGTGTGGAGAGAGAAACAGACATGAGCTGAAAGAGAGGAGGTGTGGAGAGAGAAACAGACATGAGCTGAAAGAGAGGAGGTGTGGAGAGAGAAACAGACCAGAGCTGAAAGAGAGGAGGTGTGGAGAGAGAAACAGACCAGAGCTGAAAGTGCATTGGTACTGATATCGGGGGATTTTAATCACGTGACTATGACGAAAACATTGCCCAACTTTAACTCATTCACCGCCAAAGACGTCTTTGACGTGTTATCAGGAATAGCCCTCCCCGCCAATGACGTGTTTGACGTGTTTTTGTTTTTATTAGTACAGCGCGTAGTTCAAACACTTCCCCAGCCTGTGACATGGTATCGGGTCCCTGCCTTCAAAGTCAAGCCGACAACACGCGATCAAACACATACCGCAGCTGTTTTTTTGAAATGGGGGAGGAGGCAAGAAGACAAAAGCCGTGAGAAACGCTGCCTCTTTGCAGAGTAGGAGAGAGACGCCATTATGTACAGTTGTGACAGTGTGCTGAGTTGAGTTGAAGTTGAAGTTGAAGAGATTACAGTAGCTAGTAGCCTATAGTCGTCAGTTTAGTTAGCGTTAGTTAGTTGTAGTATAGTCTGTAGTATAGTTTAGTTAGTTAGTTGTAGTAGTCGTAGTCTAGTCAGTCATGGTGAAGGCAAAAGGAAAGACCAAACACCGCATCGCCCCTCGGCGCGGCGGTGCCCGAGCTGTTCGCCTTGCTGCTGGCCTTGCTGCTGGGCAGCGGACCCTGGATGAGTTGTTTGCGGTTGTCAAACCCGTGACCACCATCGATCCGGTTCCAGCGCCTGGTCCCAAACCCAACCCCGTTCCTGTGTCCCAGCCCGAACGAGACGAGACGGAGTCAGAACTTTCTGACGAGGAGGAGAACACAGCGACAGACAGGATTCCCCAGGAGGAGCCATTTTCCAGGGCGCATTTGCGAGACGAGACGGAGTCAGAATTTAGTGACGAGGAGGAGAACGAGAGCAACACAACAACAGACATGATTCCCCAGGAGGAGCCATTTTCCAGGGCGCATTTGCGCCGTGCAAAGACACGCCGGGATTACATGGAAAGTGACTTTGACTCTCAGCCATCAAGCTCCCATTCCTCTGAAGAGGAAATGGTCACACCGTCGCCAGTTGTCCATGTCGAGGGCGAGGAAGACTGGACTCCAATGCGACAGGGCCCCGATGATCGCGGTAAGGAGTAATTTTGTTGTTGATATGTATGCATATTGTACAGACAGTACCAGTACCAGCTTCACGCACAAAGTCCCAGTGATGATGTCATCAGTGTGTGTGTGTGTGTGTGTGTGTGTGTGTGTGTGTGTGTGTGAGATTATATAGTTTACTGAGACACTACACTGTCTCTCTGTACTAAATGTGATTATATAGTTTACTGAGACACTACACTGTCTCTCTGTACTAAATGTGATTATATAGTTTACTGAGACAGTAGTACATGTACTAGTGTCTCAGTAAACTATACAGTATAATCACATTTAGTACAGAGAGACAGTGTAGTGCACTACACTGTCTTTCTGTACTAAATGTGATTATATAGTTTACTGAGACACTACACTGTCTCTCTGTACTAAATGTGATTATATAGTTTACTGAGGATATGTTGCTTTTATTTCAGATGAGGACGAGCCGATTGTTGCAGAACCCAGTGAGCCCACATCAAAGAAAAAACAACCTAGATCAAAAGGTAAGATCTTGTTTCCCTCTTTTGTGTCTTTGTCCAAAATGGCTGATCTACAAGCTCACAATTATACATGTTGTGTGTGTGTTGTAAATTGTATTGTAATGTATGTATTTCTTTATTTACAGGCCGTGGTGCAGATGGAGAGCCAATGGAGGGACAGTCCAATGACCAACCCAAGAAGGGCAAAAAGAAAGACTGCACCAAAGGTATGTTCATTTTCCCTCTTTGCCCAATATAGCTGATCTACAAGCTTGTGCGTGTGTGCAATGTGTGTGAGTGTGCTATAGTAATGTATTTGTATTTCTATATTTTTATAACACCTATCCTGTATCCAGAGCAGCAATGGTACTGCATGGACGAAGTGCCGTGGGAGCCAGAGGACATCCCGTTCACTGCAGTTCCTGGACCGCTCAACAGTGCTGCTGCGCTGGAGTCGGACAAGCCAGTGGACTTCCTGGAACTCATCCTGACTGAAGAGCTGCTGCAGTATGTTGTTGACCAGACCAACCTGTATGCACAGCAGCAAATTGAGGCTGGCACAACAAGTGTAAGACTCGAGGCATGGAAACCTGTTGACATTCCTGAACTGAAGGCCTTCCTAGGGCTCCTCTTCCTGACTGGGCTCATTGTAAAGCCTGACCTGGAGAGTTACTGGTCCACGAACGAGGTGCTGGAGACCCCCTATTTTGGTAAGACAATGTCCCGAAACAGGTTCCAGATCATAATGCGTTTCCTGCATTTTACTGACAACACAGCAGTGAGAAACAAGGATGACAGGTTGTACAAAGTCCGCCCAGTCTTAGATATGCTAGTGAACAAGTTCCAGGAACTCTACCAGCCAGGCCAGAACATCTCAATAGATGAAGGAACTTTACTGTGGAGAGGCAGATTGAGCTTCAAAGTTTTTAACCCACAGAAACCTGTGCGTTATGGGATCAAAAGTTATGTGTTATGTGAGTCCCAGACAGGATTTTGTTATAATTTGATGCCTTATTGTGGAGACGGTAAATCTCTTGTAGATACAGTGTGTGGTCTCCTGTTGGGGCTGGAACAGCAGGGCTACAAACTGTACATGGATAACTTCTACAATTCTGTAAACATGTGTGATATCCTGCTAGATCTGGGGACACATGTATGTGGCACACTGCGAAAGCATAGAGGAGAACCACCAGCTGTACACCATGCAGAGAAGGCCACCCTGCAACCAGGGGGCAGAATTGCCTTCCACACTGACCGGGTTCTGTGCTTGGCATGGCGGGACACAAATGTTGTGAGAATGGTATCCACATTTCACCAGAACGAGATGAGACCGGTCTTGACGTGGAAGAAAGGTGTGAGGGGGAAGGTGGTGAAGGAGAAGCCTGTCTCTGTGATAGAGTACAACCAGTCTATGAACGGTGTTGATAGGCTGGATCAAATTATTTCGTACTACCCGTTCATCAGGAAGTCCTATAAATGGACAACTAAATTTGTGATGTACATGTTCCAAATCTGCCTCCACAACGCTTTCGTCCTGTACAGAGCTAAAAACCCACAGGGCACAGTAAAGACCATGTATGCGTTCCAGGAGAGTCTGATACAGGCGTGGACCACTGCCACAAAGCTCCATAGAGCTCCATATGCTGACCGTCCGAGTAGGCTGTCTGCCAACCTGGCAAAGCATTTCCCTGTCAGGAATGACCCCACCCCCAACAATGACAACCCAGCAAACAGATGCAAGGTGTGTATGGCCAACAACAACAGAAAGGAGACACGTTTCCAGTGCAACTTCTGCCGCATCCCCTTGTGCAGGGTCCCCTGCTTTGAGGTCTACAGTACCATGACACTGAACTATAAAGAGTAGGGGTGTCACGATACACTAGGTTCACGATACGATACAATAGACGATATTGGGTTCACGATAACAATA
Source organism: Poromitra crassiceps (assembly GCF_964638095.1). Taxonomy (NCBI): domain Eukaryota; kingdom Metazoa; phylum Chordata; class Actinopteri; order Beryciformes; family Melamphaidae; genus Poromitra; species Poromitra crassiceps. Next base: position 66,453,556 of record NC_139623.1, read on the forward strand.
CGATACGATATTTTTTGCGATCGATTTGTAAGTTGAGGGGGCATCCTTCACGCTAATTTGAGTAAATTCACCATTTTCATCCTCCGTGTCTGTAATGTCCCTCGTCTGTTCAAACAAAGCAATGAAAAGGAGAGCGAGCATGCAATCAGATGCAGATCAGTGCCACCATGTTCAGCTTATTTTTCTCGCGATATGAGATTTCATCTCAACGATACATATTGTCACGTTTTGATATCGCGATATATTGTGGGACGATATATTGTGACATAGAGTAAATTCCCCTCAGTGGTAGAACGAACTCCCCACTGAGGTCAGGACGGCCGAATCCCTGCCCATCTTTCGCCGAAGATTGAAAACTCCTTTTCTTTTCTTCTTTCAACTTTTTATTTTAGTTTTCAGTGAGTCCACCTTTGAAAAAAAAACTCACCTTTTCAAGCTCCACTTGAGTCCCTCCTGAACTAACCCTTTTGATGTAGCATCTCCCCCCCCCTTCTCCACCCCAAACCCCCTCCCCCCATCTAGCATCTTCCCCCCCTTCTTCACCCCAAACCCCCCCCCAAAAAAAAAAAAAACCATTGATGTTTTACTCTACTGCTGCAAGGGTGTATCTGTGTAGATGATGTTCCACAGTTGATTCCACTAATGTTGACAATGTGACATTGTAAGTCGCTTTGGATAAAAGTGTCTGCTAAATGACGAAATGTAATGTAAAGAGACACACATGGGCCCCGCGCGCACACACACATTCACACTCACTCACACTGAGTAAACTGTATTGTTGAATGTAAAAAAAGCACTTCATATATATATATATATTATTTTTTTTGTCATTTGTGTCATAACAAATAGTATTTACATGTCTGATGTCAATACAGTTCAAAATAAAAGAATTGAGAGCGAGATCTGCCTGAGAATGTGTTCTTTACAAAAATGCCTTTTTCTCCTATTTGCCTTCTCAGAGAGACATTTTTGGTGAAAACAGGGTGTATATAAATGGCTATAAGTAGAGTACAGAACATGCTAAAAGCTCACTTTTTTTTTCCTGGTCAACCCAGAGACGTACATCTTCATTTTGAGGTATTGCAAATCACTCTGGTGCTAATAGATAATTTACTGTGGGTCTTGAAAGATGACCAACAATTATGAAAATCTTTGGCCTGTGCTAAATATTGGCAGTCCTAAACTGGCCATGAATGAGTTAAGCAGTACGTGAGCTGCAGCACTAGGGGCGACAGGACAATTGACTTGATGTACGCGAACGTGAAGGATGCGGCCTACTCTTCGTCACCCCTCCCCCCGCTTGGCCGATCCAATCACAATCTAGTCTACCTCAGATCTAGATATACCCCGATAGTGAAAAAACTGCCTGTGACCTCCAGGACAGTGAGGGTATGGTCAGAGGAAGGAACTGAGGCTCTTAGAGCCTGTTTTGAGGTAACTGACTGGCAGGCACTCTGTGACCCACATGGCGAGGATATTGATGGGATCACAGAGTGCATTACGGACTACATACATTTCTGTGTGGACTGCAACATACCCACAAAGGAAATAAAATGTTTCCCGAACAATAAACCCTGGGTAACTAAGGACATCAAGGCCATCCTGAACGCCAAGAAAAGAGCATTTAGGTCGGGTGATAGAGAGGGGATCAGGGCCATCCAGGTGGAGCTGAAAGGGAGCATCAGAGTAGCGAAAGAATGCTACAGGTCGAAGCTAGAGGCGAAGCTCCAGCAGAACAATATGAGAGAGGTGTGGAGGGGTGTGAAAGCTATTACTGGCTTTAACAAAGCTAGCAGCGGGGGGGTGGAGGGGGGGGTTGATCGGGCCAATGAATTGAATCTGTTTTTCAATAGATTTGATGCAGCTGGCCCGGGGGCCCCCTCCCCCGACTCTCCTGACTGCAGCATTCCAACAGCAGCCCCCGCCACACGGCTCTCCCCCCCCCTCTCTCTCCCTCTGGCTCCGGCTGATGGCCCTGATGGCCCACCTCCCCCCCCCCCCTCATACCCCGTCACCCAGAGACGAGGCCACACACCCCCTCTCCCCCCCCCCGATGGGCTTCAGAGCTGATGATGCCACTCCCCCCCCCACCCACGCTGACCATCACAGCGGACCAGGTGAAGAATCAGCTGAGGAGACTAAACACGAGAAAAGCAGCTGGCCCGGATGGCGTCAGCCCCATGGTGCTCAAAGCCTGTGCCCCCAGCTGTGTGATGTGCTACAGCTGATCTTCAACAAGAGCCTGAGTCTCCAAAAGGTCCCCGTGATGTGGAAAATGTCCTGTATCGTTCCTGTACCGAAAAAGCCAAGACCCAGTGGCTCCAACGACTACAGGCCGGTAGCTTTGACGTCCCACATCATGAAGACCCTGGAGAAACTCGTCCTGGAGCAGCTCAGGCCTATGGTCAAACCATCCCTTGACCCCCTCCAGTTCGCCTACCAGCCCCGACTGGGAGTGGAGGACGCGGTCATCTACTTGACCAACCGCGCCTACGCCCACCTTGACAACCCTGCCAGCACGGTGAGAGTCATGTTCTTCGACTTCTCCAGTGCGTTCAACACCATCAGGCCGGCTCTACTGGGTGAGAAGCTGATGGCGATGCGAGTGGATGCCCCCCTGGTGGCCTGGATTGTGGACTACCTGTCTGGCAGACCACAGTATGTTCGCCTGCAGAACTGTGTGTCAGACAGAGTGGTCAGCAATACGGGAGCACCACAGGGGACAGTCTTCTCTCCCTTCTTCTTCACCATCTACACCACGGACTTCACCTACCAGACAGAGACTTGCCACCTTCAGAAGTTCTCTGATGACTCTGCGATAGTGGGATGTATCAAAGATGGCGATGACGATGAGTATCGGGATGTGGTGGCCAACTTTGTCACATGGTGTGAGCAGAACCACCTGCAGCTCAACGTGTCAAAGACAAAGGAGCTGGTGGTGGACCTGAGGAGGGTCAAGGCTCCGGTGACCCCTGTTTCAATCCACGGGGTCAGTGTTGACATAGTGGAGGATTACAAGTACCTTGGCGTGTACATTGACAATAAACTAGACTGGGCTAAGAACTCTGATGCACTCTACAAGAAGGGGCAAAGCCGTCTCTACTTTCTGAGACGGCTGAGGTCCTTCAACGTCTGCCGGACCATGCTGAGGATGTGCTATGAGTCGGTAGTGGCTAGTGCCTTCCTCTATGCTATTGTGTGCTGGGGCAGCAGGCTGAAGGCAGCGGATGCCAATAGACTTAACAAATTGATCCGTAAAGCCAGGGACATTGTGGGGCTGGACCTGGGCTCTCTGACTGCGGTGTCAGAGAAGAGAACGTTATCCAGGCTACGCTGAGCAATGACTCGCATCCACTCCACGGCGTGCTAGTCAAACACAGGAGTACATTCAGTGAGAGACTGATTCCACCCAGATGCAACACGGAGAGGCACAGGAAGTCATTCCTGCCTGTGGCCATTGGTCTATTTAATGCCTCTCTTAAAAGAGCACCTCGGAGACGCTCAGTCTCTGAGCCAGCCGATAGGCTAACTGTTATAGGGCAAGCCGAATAATATAACTTCAGTGTGCAATAAAGATAGGCTAACTGGAAAAGTGCATGGCTGAGCCACGTGTAACGTATAGGGCAGGCCGAATAATATAAGTTCAGTGTGCAATAATGACAATTGGCACGTAAGTTATACTTACTCTACGTATTGCTTACTTAGACGTACTCCACTATTTTGCTCCTATTGCATTTAATACTGTTTACTGTTTATACTGTTATACTGTTTATTCCATGTTATGTTGTGTTCTTTCTTCTTCTCATTCTGCTTATTTTACTATCGCATTACTACTGTGTATTTTATTTTATTTTATTTTATGCTATCTGTGTTATGTGAACGAGCAACTGTAACTTGTCCCAATTTCCCCCCGGGGATCATTAAAGTCTTTCTGATTCTGATTCTGATTCTGAAGAGAGGAGGTGTGGAGAGAGAAACAGACCAGAGCTGAAAGAGAGGAGGCGTGGAGAGAGAAACAGACCAGAGCTGAAAGAGAGGAGGTGTGGAGAGAGAAACAGACCAGAGCTGAAAGAGAGGAGGTGTGGAGAGAGAAACAGACCAGAGCTGAAAGAGAGGAGGCGTGGGGAGAGAAACAGACCAGAGCTGAAAGAGAGGAGGTGTGGAGAGAGAAACAGACCAGAGCTGAAAGAGAGGAGGCGTGGGGAGAGAAACAGACCAGAGCTGAAAGAGAGGAGGCGTGGGGAGAGAAACAGACCAGAGCTGAAGGAGAGGAGGCGTGGGGAGAGAAACAGACCAGAGCTGAAAGAGAGGAGGCGTGGGGAGAGAATCCCAAAAGCCGGAGTGCCACTGCTTCATTGGCGGCTTAATGGTGTGTGTTGTAAACGGTGTCACCACCTTGTCTCTACACCCCCCCCCCCCATCTGTCTCCACCCCAATTCCCTCCACCATTGCTGCCAGTCTCTTTATCCAAAGCCTAATAATAATATATAATAATAAAATAATTTGGCACATCATATCTCCAGTGGGGTACCGCAGATCCTACCTCCCTTCTGCTCGACACCTGCAAGTATTATCCAAGATGTACACTTTTTTATGGGGGCTCAGTTAAGTCACACATTCTATAAAATTCCTCAATTATGAGCGATCGTAAGAGCGAAAGTAATGGTATAATAATAATAATAATAATAATCTATACTATAATTCCGTGATCGTCTGTCTCTCTGTCTGTCCTACGCGTATCTCGAGAACCGTTGGTCGGATCGACTTGAAACTCGGGGGGTGCGCTGATGGCGACCCGACAGAGGGCGGTGCCCTGTTTCCGTGCGATTCGGACGCGAAACGCGTTCGATATTTGAATATTTGTCTTCAGTTCTGCTCCTTCAGTTCTGCTCCTTCAAGCCCTAAGCCGCAGCCCCAGCTTGACACTAATGAGAGTAAACAGTAGGGCTGTTTGACACCTACTGAGAGAGTAAACAGAGGAATGAACGACCCTGTCGTTAACTAAGCCAACATCGAGTCCTTGAGATTGAATAGAAGGGGGGGGGGGGACATTTGAGAACCACTGCTCCAGGGCAACACCACTTCCGGGAACCCGCATCCTGTGTAAGTAGAGCTATTTTCACACATGAACTCCGGATCAGGTGAGGGTTGCCCCCCACTGAGCCTGCCCCGGATGATAGGTGAAGTGTACCCTTTCACACATGAGGCATGTTGCATTCACACATGAGTAGCACCTCCGCAGAGTTTGTAAAGTAGAGAGGGGGCGGGCGGCGGGGGTGGGGGAATTTGGGCATGACCACACAGTTGTGAAAACTAAAAATACATAATGGGCGATAACTGCCTAACGTTCACGGCATATAATCGTTTGCGCATAACGTTAGTAAGTAATTAATTAAACAACCCTACAACTCACGCCCAGATGCATCGATTTCCTCGAGTCGCAAGCAGTACAAACAAAACAGGTCTTTGCTATGTTCAGTCCTAAAATGCCTCAAACCTACTAGAATTATACAGAATACAGGAAGCTAGACGTTTTTACCTTCAAAATAAAATAAATGTTGTATTACTTAGTAACAAAAAATCAGAATGTCGACTCACTACGGGTTAAAATTGACTTTTCGAAGGGAGCAGATATTCTTCCAGTTTATCTCCGTTCTGTATCTTTCGAAACACACACAAAAAAACATTACACGTGCATTTACTTTATTTAATTGCCATTATTGCGAAGGTTATACCCGGAAGTTTTCGTTTTATACTGCCTGACTTGACGCTACTTGGAATTTGCACGTTAAATCAAAGACATGAACGCAACCAGATCCAGATACCCTACCTAGCGATGTCCAATACTGGGAAGCGGGACGACCCTCGCGTCCAAAAATGCTTATTAAATGTGTGTGCTGTGCGAAGCAGACATGAAATCAGATCAGAGCCATGAGCCTTTCAATCCAGCAATCCGCAACATGTTGGCTGTCGCACACGGAGCAGTTTTGAGCTTCATTTGAAAACCAAATGGCATGTGTTTTTTGCTCGCTCATTCACATCGACTATTTATATAATAATAATCTGTCACGATCGTCTCTGTCCTCATGCACTCACGAGCTCACGGAGCTCTGGAGGGGGGGGGGGGACAATACGCTTCTGCGACTACGGCTGGGGGTACACTTCCCTCCGGCTAGGACGAGGCTCCGCGGGAGCGCGCATGAGCCGCATGCAGACATTCACATATGACAGCCATCCGTATGGCCTCTAGATAACTCCTGAATTCCAAACATGTGTGAAAGCAGCTTAGGGTTCCCAGAGTAAAACCTGGCCATTTCCACCACTGCTTATGGATGAGCATCATCTGCTGCATGCCATCGAGAACCCTTGGTCGGATCGACTTCAAACTTTGGGAGTGTGCCCTATTGTGCAGTGCAGTGCCCTGTTTTTGTGCAATTCGGCATAGCGACACCTACTGGCAACATAGAAAATGTAGTTTATCTCAAGAACCATTCGTTAGATCGACTTCAACTTTGGGGAGTGTGCTGAGGGGAACTCGACACAGTGCAGTGCCGAATTTTGTCTAATTCGGCACAGCGCCACCTATTGGCCACACAAAAAGCGGTTTATCTTGAGAACCGTTCGTCCGATCGACTTCAAACACGAGGAGTGCGCTTAGGGGGACTCAAGGAGGTGCAGGGAGCTGAATTATGTGCAATTTGGCATAGCGCCACCTACTGGCAAGACAAAAAGCGCTTTATCTCCATAGCCATTCATCTGATCGACTTAAAACTTAAAACTCAGGGAGTGCGCTTAGGGGGACTCAACGGAGTGCAGGGAGCTGAATTCCGTGTAATTTGGCATAGCGCCACCTACTGACAACACAAAAAGCGGTTTATCTCCATAGCCATTCATCTGCTCAACTTCAAACTTGGTAAGTGTGCTGCTGGGAACCTGACATAGAGCAGTGCCGAATTTTGTGCAATTCGGCACAGCGCCACCTACTGGCAACACAAAAGGTGGTTTATCTTGAGAACCGTTCATCCGATTGACTTCAAACTTGGGGAGTGTGCTCCTGGGAACTCGAAGTAGTGCGGCACTGAATTTATTGCAATTTGCCATAGTGCCACCTGCTGGCAACACAAAAAGCAGTTTATCTTGAGAAACATTTGTCCGATTGTGACTTCAAACTTGGGGAGTGCGCTGCTCGGACCCCGAAGGAGTGCGGTGGAATGCAATTTGGACTTATTCCAGGACTGTCTGTATGTCTGTCCTTTGCGTATCTCGAGAACCGTTTGTCGGATCGACTTCAAACTTGGCTTAGCCTTAGGGGGACCTGACAGAGTGCAGTTTGTGTGTGCGGGGGGAATCGCCCACGGGGTGGTGCATGGGGGAACGGGCACTGCACTAGTAATAATAATAATAATAATAATAATAATAATAATAATTTGTTATCAGTTAGAAAAAGGCTTTAAAAAGTCAGCGTTAGTACATGTATTTTTAAGGGATTTATTCGGTTGGTTCATAGAGATACTAAAAGATTTAAGATTTTTGTATGCCTTTTGTGCAGGTTTACAGGTATTCATAACGTTCATGTTTCCCTGAATTTTACATTAAGGTTTTTTTTATGTGGTCTCCTCCATTACTACAGTACTTCACTTATTTAAGGGGATTTTGCACAAATTATGCAGTGAATTAATGTAAATTCAAGGGTTTAAGTGATTCCTGCTTCATAGAGATAGCAAAGAAAATACCTCAACCAAAGTTAAAAAGTGGGCAAAGTCAACATCACAGAGGTTCCTCCCTGCAGACGATGGAGCTAATCCAAACTTTATCCTCCGACAGCATCCCCCCATTCATTTCGGTCCTAGATATGGCTGTGATGGACATGAGCCCTGTTGTGTGTGAGTCACACCGATTGTGGGCGGGAGCATGAATCACCAGACAACCTGCCACCCACAGCATGGGAGAGAACCCATATGCAAGCCGAGTGGAGGAGATTTGGTCTGCAGCCGAGCCAGGGGGAGGGGAGGAGGGGGGAAGAGTTACTGATAAGGATTTTGAAGGGCACTGCCGATATTTCGTCGGATTGAAGTCGCCGATTGTGTTGAATTCAGGGAAGAAGCCAAATAACATGTTCTGCGCACAAAAAAGATAAATCCATTTCCCCAGCAGGAAAGGATTAGGTGGAGGAGAAACAACTAGAAACAGGCAGTAATAGTGCAGTGGAAAGTAAGGGGATGGGGTGCACTGTACCTTCACCCAAATTAAATTAACAATTCATTTTTTAACGGAAAAGAACAACATGCGTGCTGTGTGTACCTGTTGTACTTTTTAAAGTCTCTCTGCCTCCATTGCCCTGTTTTTAGGTTTTTAGGCTTCTGTGCTTTATCTTCTTTCTCTTTTTTTTACGTTTGTATGTTTTGTATGATGTGTGTGTTTTATATCACCTGGCTGCAAACCAATTTCCTTGCAAGGGACAATAAAGTTACCTTTGACCTTTTGACCTTTGCCTCCCATGTGCTTGCCCGATACACTCAGAACGAGCAGTTTTCTTTACGTCTGAACACCATTTCAGCATTGTGCAGTACATTGTGAGATAACAACCAACCTTGCTGGCGCACTCAAAGCACGTCACAGCCTTGCTGCCTATTCTAGGTGTCTGATTGTCCGTTGGTCTGTAATCAGAGCCTTACAAGGCACTGTCTGTAATATCTTTTCCCCGTTCCTTTTGTTGCTACAAAAAAGAAAGAAGAAAAAGAAAGAACATTGCATGTAAAGGTCATTGTCACTGGGCATAGCCTGGGCTGCTGCTCAGAGATGGCGGAGAAGACAGCTTTTACATCGTGGAAGTATTCTCATTATTTTTAAGTTGTGGGCGAAAGCGACAAGAACATCACCATGAAATACAAGTTGTGCCTGCGTGATAACAAGTGTCTTTTATGTTTACTTGTAAGCTAATCAAACATAATTGTTTGTTAATGAAGAGCTGTAAAGGGGCTATTGTGTCTGATCATTCCTGTTAATAGCCTTCCGAGTAACAGATTATGTGCACTGTTCCCTAACTAACCCTAAGCCACTTTTACACAGAGATTCTGTAATATTGCTGTTACGAAGGCCCGCAAATGAGTCAGCGACGGCATTGCCCTTTTACACAGAACATGCTTTTACAGCACGAGGAGGCATTCTGGCGTTCTATCGTTGCCATGGAGATGTGAACTAGCCTACCTGCTGCCGAGAGAAATACAAACAGAGGGATTTTTCAGACACACACAAAATAGAAGAAGAAAGAAAAAAAACTTGGGCAACCCGCTGCGGGTGTATTGCGAGAAAAACAGCTATAGTCCTCTGACAGATCAGGTTAAGCTTATGTCCAGGAGTCTTTAACGAGCAGCTTTCAATATTCGTCTGTTCGACTTTATGGATCACAGAGGCAGCACAGAGGCAGAGGTAAACACAAAGCTAATTCTTACCTTTGGTGACCTTCCGGATTTTTGTAAAGCAAATATTCCTATGTTGTGAAGTAGCCTAATTAAGTCCGTTCTGAAAGCGAGTTCCGACGGCCACGTGTCAAACAGCTGCAGTCTGCTTTGAATAACGTTATCGTTGTCCTCATCAATATAGACCACTTGGTTTCTACTTATTGGTTATGTTTCTTCTCTCGCTTGTCTGCTCGTGAGGCACGGTGGGTGACGAGAGGCCCACAACTGCTCGACTCGCCACAAAGAAAAAGAAAAAAAAACTTGCGGAAGTAGTAGGCTATAAATGCACAGGAATACTATAATGTTAGTTGTTTTTCGTAAGGGAACGCACAACAAACTAGACAGACTGCAGTATTGGAGCTGGTTTCCACTCAATCCTGTAATTTTTTTAATGAATGAGCGAGATTCCCGTCTTCCAGGGTGCATCGTCTTTATTATCAAAAACAGCGATAGAGACGTCCTCTGACAGGTCCTTAAGCTTAGTGGCCGTTCACACCATACGCCAAAGCCATGCCAAAGTCACGCTGAAGCCATGCAGTTTCATCCTTGGGTGAGAGCGTTCACACCAGCTCCCCGGCACGCCATGCTGAAGCCGCGCTAAAGCCATCGTTCAGAATTCAGTCCTATTTTCCAGGCGTGACGCGTGAAGCTGCCAGGCATGAATTCAATGGGAGTTATAACTTACTTACTTACTTACTAACTTATATATAGGCTACTTTTTTACTTTAATTTAAAGTAAAGAGAAATACAAACAGAGGGATTTTTCAGACACACACAAAATAGAAGAAGAAAGAAAAAAAACTTGGGCAACCCGCTGCGGGTGTATTGCGAGAAAAACAGCTATAGTCCTCTGACAGATCAGGTTAAGCTTATGTCCAGGAGTCTTTAACGAGCAGCTTTCAATATTCGTCTGTTCGACTTTATGGATCACAGAGGCAGCACAGAGGCAGAGGTAAACACAAAGCTAATTCTTACCTTTGGTGACCTTCCGGATTTTTGTAAAGCAAATATTCCTATGTTGTGAAGTAGCCTAATTAAGTCCGTTCTGAAAGCGAGTTCCGACGGCCACGTGTCAAACAGCTGCAGTCTGCTTTGAATAACGTTATCGTTGTCCTCATCAATATAGACCACTTGGTTTCTACTTATTGGTTATGTTTCTTCTCTCGCTTGTCTGCTCGTGAGGCACGGTGGGTGACGAGAGGCCCACAACTGCTCGACTCGCCACAAAGAAAAAGAAAAAAAAACTTGCGGAAGTAGTAGGCTATAAATGCACAGGAATACTATAATGTTAGTTGTTTTTCGTAAGGGAACGCACAACAAACTAGACAGACTGCAGTATTGGAGCTGGTTTCCACTCAATCCTGTAATTTTTTTAATGAATGAGCGAGATTCCCGTCTTCCAGGGTGCATCGTCTTTATTATCAAAAACAGCGATAGAGACGTCCTCTGACAGGTCCTTAAGCTTAGTGGCCGTTCACACCATACGCCAAAGCCATGCCAAAGTCACGCTGAAGCCATGCAGTTTCATCCTTGGGTGAGAGCGTTCACACCAGCTCCCCGGCACGCCATGCTGAAGCCGCGCTAAAGCCATCGTTCAGAATTCAGTCCTATTTTCCAGGCGTGACGCGTGAAGCTGCCAGGCATGAATTCAATGGGAGTTATAACTTACTTACTTACTTACTAACTTATATATAGGCTACTTTTTTACTTTAATTTAAAGTAAAGAGAAATACAAACAGAGGGATTTTTCAGACACACACAAAATAGAAGAAGAAAGAAAAAAAACTTGGGCAACCCGCTGCGGGTGTATTGCGAGAAAAACAGCTATAGTCCTCTGACAGATCAGGTTAAGCTTATGTCCAGGAGTCTTTAACGAGCAGCTTTCAATATTCGTCTGTTCGACTTTATGGATCACAGAGGCAGCACAGAGGCAGAGGTAAACACAAAGCTAATTCTTACCTTTGGTGACCTTCCGGATTTTTGTAAAGCAAATATTCCTATGTTGTGAAGTAGCCTAATTAAGTCCGTTCTGAAAGCGAGTTCCGACGGCCACGTGTCAAACAGCTGCAGTCTGCTTTGAATAACGTTATCGTTGTCCTCATCAATATAGACCACTTGGTTTCTACTTATTGGTTATGTTTCTTCTCTCGCTTGTCTGCTCGTGAGGCACGGTGGGTGACGAGAGGCCCACAACTGCTCGACTCGCCACAAAGAAAAAGAAAAAAAAACTTGCGGAAGTAGTAGGCTATAAATGCACAGGAATACTATAATGTTAGTTGTTTTTCGTAAGGGAACGCACAACAAACTAGACAGACTGCAGTATTGGAGCTGGTTTCCACTCAATCCTGTAATTTTTTTAATGAATGAGCGAGATTCCCGTCTTCCAGGGTGCATCGTCTTTATTATCAAAAACAGCGATAGAGACGTCCTCTGACAGGTCCTTAAGCTTAGTGGCCGTTCACACCATACGCCAAAGCCATGCCAAAGTCACGCTGAAGCCATGCAGTTTCATCCTTGGGTGAGAGCGTTCACACCAGCTCCCCGGCACGCCATGCTGAAGCCGCGCTAAAGCCATCGTTCAGAATTCAGTCCTATTTTCCAGGCGTGACGCGTGAAGCTGCCAGGCATGAATTCAATGGGAGTTATAACTTACTTACTTACTTACTAACTTATATATAGGCTACTTTTTTACTTTAATTTAAAGTAAAGAGAAATACAAACAGAGGGATTTTTCAGACACACACAAAATAGAAGAAGAAAGAAAAAAAACTTGGGCAACCCGCTGCGGGTGTATTGCGAGAAAAACAGCTATAGTCCTCTGACAGATCAGGTTAAGCTTATGTCCAGGAGTCTTTAACGAGCAGCTTTCAATATTCGTCTGTTCGACTTTATGGATCACAGAGGCAGCACAGAGGCAGAGGTAAACACAAAGCTAATTCTTACCTTTGGTGACCTTCCGGATTTTTGTAAAGCAAATATTCCTATGTTGTGAAGTAGCCTAATTAAGTCCGTTCTGAAAGCGAGTTCCGACGGCCACGTGTCAAACAGCTGCAGTCTGCTTTGAATAACGTTATCGTTGTCCTCATCAATATAGACCACTTGGTTTCTACTTATTGGTTATGTTTCTTCTCTCGCTTGTCTGCTCGTGAGGCACGGTGGGTGACGAGAGGCCCACAACTGCTCGACTCGCCACAAAGAAAAAGAAAAAAAAACTTGCGGAAGTAGTAGGCTATAAATGCACAGGAATACTATAATGTTAGTTGTTTTTCGTAAGGGAACGCACAACAAACTAGACAGACTGCAGTATTGGAGCTGGTTTCCACTCAATCCTGTAATTTTTTTAATGAATGAGCGAGATTCCCGTCTTCCAGGGTGCATCGTCTTTATTATCAAAAACAGCGATAGAGACGTCCTCTGACAGGTCCTTAAGCTTAGTGGCCGTTCACACCATACGCCAAAGCCATGCCAAAGTCACGCTGAAGCCATGCAGTTTCATCCTTGGGTGAGAGCGTTCACACCAGCTCCCCGGCACGCCATGCTGAAGCCGCGCTAAAGCCATCGTTCAGAATTCAGTCCTATTTTCCAGGCGTGACGCGTGAAGCTGCCAGGCATGAATTCAATGGGAGTTATAACTTACTTACTTACTTACTAACTTATATATAGGCTACTTTTTTACTTTAATTTAAAGTAAAGAGAAATACAAACAGAGGGATTTTTCAGACACACACAAAATAGAAGAAGAAAGAAAAAAAACTTGGGCAACCCGCTGCGGGTGTATTGCGAGAAAAACAGCTATAGTCCTCTGACAGATCAGGTTAAGCTTATGTCCAGGAGTCTTTAACGAGCAGCTTTCAATATTCGTCTGTTCGACTTTATGGATCACAGAGGCAGCACAGAGGCAGAGGTAAACACAAAGCTAATTCTTACCTTTGGTGACCTTCCGGATTTTTGTAAAGCAAATATTCCTATGTTGTGAAGTAGCCTAATTAAGTCCGTTCTGAAAGCGAGTTCCGACGGCCACGTGTCAAACAGCTGCAGTCTGCTTTGAATAACGTTATCGTTGTCCTCATCAATATAGACCACTTGGTTTCTACTTATTGGTTATGTTTCTTCTCTCGCTTGTCTGCTCGTGAGGCACGGTGGGTGACGAGAGGCCCACAACTGCTCGACTCGCCACAAAGAAAAAGAAAAAAAAACTTGCGGAAGTAGTAGGCTATAAATGCACAGGAATACTATAATGTTAGTTGTTTTTCGTAAGGGAACGCACAACAAACTAGACAGACTGCAGTATTGGAGCTGGTTTCCACTCAATCCTGTAATTTTTTTAATGAATGAGCGAGATTCCCGTCTTCCAGGGTGCATCGTCTTTATTATCAAAAACAGCGATAGAGACGTCCTCTGACAGGTCCTTAAGCTTAGTGGCCGTTCACACCATACGCCAAAGCCATGCCAAAGTCACGCTGAAGCCATGCAGTTTCATCCTTGGGTGAGAGCGTTCACACCAGCTCCCCGGCACGCCATGCTGAAGCCGCGCTAAAGCCATCGTTCAGAATTCAGTCCTATTTTCCAGGCGTGACGCGTGAAGCTGCCAGGCATGAATTCAATGGGAGTTATAACTTACTTACTTACTTACTAACTTATATATAGGCTACTTTTTTACTTTAATTTAAACTTTTCCCATTTGTATTGCTCAATTCAATTCAATTCGTTTATTTGTTCGATAGGGGACAGGTGTACATTAATGAACATTTCAAAAAAATGTAAATGCACGACAATTACAGTCACAGGACTGGTTTCCATTGTTAGTCCCCCTGCCAGATGATACAGGCTTAGAATCCTGGTAGGGGTAAAAAGTAACATAGTGCAACAAAAATATATTCGAAATGTAAACAATACAAAGTGAGTATGCAAAGAATGGTCCTGATAGAGGGAAAAGTAACTTAGTGCAACGAAACATATTTAAAATGTGAACACAATGCAAAGTGCGAAGTTGCTGTGACGGCCGTAACGTCAAAACCATTATAATATTCCTATATGGAGTTATGGATTTGTTGGGATAGGCTATATAGGCTATAAATGCACAGCAATACAATTCGTTGTTTTTTGGAAGGGAACGTGCACAGACGAGACTGCAGTAAACATAGATCCCCCCCCCCCCCATTTGATGCCACTGCTGTATCGAATTATAGCTACGCACGCTCGATTCCTAGGCTTGCCCACGCTGATGAATGACATCACTGATGATGTCACAACTTTGCATCTTATGACATCACTGATGACATCATCAGTGAATTATGGATTCACTGATGACATCAGTGATGTCACTATGACATCATCAGTGGGACAAAAATCGAAAACAGAGACATTGCCACTTTTGGATGCAGGGATGCGGAACCGCCATCCCTGCGATGCAGGGCCACCGGGCCACACGGGCCCGGGCCCGGGTACATTTCAGTCCCCCCCCCCCCCCCCCCCCCCCCATTTTTTTTTTTAGATATTTTCTTTTTACAATTAAACCTCATTTACTTATTACACTCGACTGGTTGTTTTTCAGATGTGATGTGAATCTAAAGTGAACTAAACAAGTCAGATCCACTATAAATGTTTTTCAGTAGATGCTGTGATGTAGCCACAAGAAAGGTGCGATATTAATGTTTTTCAGGAGATGGCGATGTTGCTTAGCCTGGTAAACCGCCCGTCACGTGAACTCACATTTCATTTGGTTCTCCGTGACGGTCTGGACCCGCACAGGCAGTTAAGATGATTGGTCGAGCCATGCCGGCTCGACGAATCAGCGGCGGCCGTAGGCGGGCTTAGGCTTGTCTGGGCAAGTAGTGGGTACATGGTCTTTGTAGTTCTTTTCACTCGTCAACATGGCTGCTGCCGCAGAAGTGACAGGCAGTCTGAATGAAATTGAATGTAACGTTCCCAATTCTATGTATTAAATTCTAAAAAACGACCCTCAACATTTGGGAAGGCTAAGCCACACAACTAGTTCGTTATAATCTAACTAAATGCCCTCGAAGGTGACTTTACGACCGTGAGGACTCAATCAATGAATACCACGGAGATCATCCACAGGCACCTTCTGATTGGTTGAAGTTAACACCCACCAGCGGTGATAGACAGATGGGTCATCCAATCACCTGCCAAGTAGCTTGGAAAAAGTGCCCGCCTCCGTCAGCGGGTCTGGTGACTTCATTCCCAGATCGACTGGTTTAGTGAAACCTATGTGGAGCTATACCGTCCATCTGGCAGCGTCAGGTTAGATGTTGCTAGCTATAGGTTCTAAACAAGAAATATGGTTCAAATGTTTACAGTAGTTTTCCTTTCTTGCTGCACTACAATGTTACAATGCTGTGAGACAGGCCCAGCGTTGGAGGGGGGCCTGACCGGGCCGGGCCCCCCCATTCCCTAAACTGGCCCCCCCATTCAATTTTTTTTTTTTTTTTTTTGTGTGTGTGCTAAAAACGTTTTTCCGTTTTTCTGTTTTAAAGTTTAAAACGGAATCTGGCTGTCATTAGGCATTGATTAACTGAATGCTATTGCTAACTGTTACTTTGAACCTCCATTTGCAATGATTCTGGCTGGATATTAACTATTGTAAATTTTGTAAATTATTATTGTTGTTAATTATTTGTAAAGTCACAACACATTAGAGATGTGTGTAGTTCTTCATAGATTTAGCCTCTTCATTTTGCTCTCAAATGCACCAGGTTGACGAATTTTACTTTAAAATGTACAAAATCTTCTTCTGGGGGAGAATCCCCCCGGGCCCCCCTTGGGTAGCTTGGCCCCCCCAAGCCAGGGGCAGGCCCCCTCTGTAATTTGGTTCTGGAGCCGGGCCTGCTGTGGGACGGAGCTAAACACAAAAGATGCAATATTAATAGTTTTTCATGAGATACTCAGTATTTAATACTAATACTAATACTAATAATAGAAAAGGAGAAGATACTGAATAATGACATGACAACAGTATAATCCTAATGTTAATTTAAAATTAAATATTCTTCTAAATATGGATAAAAGTCCAAAAAACATAAAATTTTCTTCAACGCTGCCGAGATTCCATTCCTTACAGCACCCCCTACTTAATAATAGTTCCAGCGCGGCTGCGAAAATATGGTGGTGCATTGTGTCAAGTGTACTGGCTCGGGGAACGGTCCGGCCCCCGGTCCCTTAGGTTTCTGACAATGTGGCCCCCTGAACAATTTAGTTGAATAGCCCTGCTGTAAAACCCAGTCGCACTCATATTCTGGTTTATTTCAAGAAAAACATTTTGGCTAGTTGAAATGAATTGGCTCGTAACTTTAAAATCTAGCAGCCATATTGGCTGGTGATAAAAAAAAGTTGAATCTCAAACCCTGCAGTGAGAGCAGGTGGTGACATAGGAGTGAGTGAGAAAAGGAGCAAATATATGATTGTTAAGACTGAATACTGACATCACAACCGTCTAATCCTAATGTTAATTTAAAATGAGATATTCCTATATCAATCTGGCTTCAAACGACCAAAATCTTTATATGATGATAATAATAATCAATGATGGTGGTTCACAGACGTGTGTGTGTGTGTGGGGGGGGGGGGGGGGGGGGCTGCCCCCCCCCCCCCTGCCCCCCCCCCCTCCCCCCGACACGCCCCCCGGCCCCCCCAAGTTCAAATGCGTTCCGCTATCCCTGGATAGATAGATAGATAGATAGATAGATAGATAGATAGATGCTTTGGTTAACTTATTTCTGATAGTAGCCTAGAACTTCAATCTGGAGGTGGTTTCCCCTGTAATTTTTTTTATGAATGAGCTGAGCTTCAATCCGTCTTCCCGCAGGAACAACCCTTTTAACCCTTTTTTTAACCCTTTTAAACAGACGTTGATACGGGGCTGATACTACCTCCAGGAATGAAAGGTGTAACAAAACGGCACCCATTCCATCCTTGTGACCTTTAAATAGGAGGTGAAACATGATGCCGCAACGATCGCAGAGAGAGATCAAAGAGGCTGTAGACTATGCATTGAATGACAGACAGTTCAAAGGTTGACGTGCGCGAGGAATCCCAGAGGTGTTTTAAACTTTGGTAACGCAATACTCTAAGAGTACTCTAACTGGGAAAAGTAACTTGTTAGAGTCTAACAAGTTACTTTTCCCAGTAGGTAACACAGTAACATAACTAGGATTAGGATTACTTTTTAACAGAAGTAATTAAAACGGCGGTCAAAATCATTGGGACTTCGCTCCCGGACATCCACTCCCTCTACTCCTCCCACTGCCTGCGCCGCGCCCACAGCATCATCAAGGACTCATCTCACCCGGCTCATCATCTGTTCGTCCTCCTGCCCTCAGGTAGGAGATACAGGTCCATCCGCTATAAAACTTCCAGGATGCTTAACAGCTTTTTCCCACAAGCTGTCAGCCTGCTGAACACTACCCCTCGAAACACAACACAACCCCCCCCCCCCCCTTCCCACCCCGAACAATGAACTCTGACCAACTCTGACTGTCTCACACTCATTTTGCTCATGAACTCTGTACAACATTCTGGACTCACTGTTTACATGCACTACTGAACAGTCACTAACTCTTATGCCTTTATAGAATAATGTATTTATTTATTGTATGTATTTATTATTTGGGTCGATGCACTTTACCTTGGTGTTTCACTGTACGTTTCAGGGAGATGCTTGTCTATATCTCGTTGTTGGAGTAATTTAACAATGACAATAAATATACTTGAACTTGAAGTAATCTAGTAACATAACGAGTTACTTTTAAAAGTAACGTTACCCAATAAAGGGGGGGTTGGCGGTTCCTTGTTTAAAATGTTATTATCAAGCTGCACAAATAAAGCCGTTGGTGAATCTGTGTAATAATCCAGCGTATTCAGCAAGATGGAAAGAAATCGAGAGCAACGCTAATGGGATTCCGGTACAGGGTATAATAGCTGATGGTAAACTTAAAGAACATTTAGTAGAGAGAAACCCATGGTTGGGAATATCTCTTACGACTTATCTCTTGTTCAAAGCCTGGGAAAGGAGGCCTACAGTATACCTGGATCTATTAAAGGAGAAAGAAATCAAAAGCTTCCAAGAAATAAAGGATGAATGTGGCTTATCAAATCAGGACTTCTACAGGTATCTGCATTGAGGCACTATCTAGAGCAAATTATCAAAAGGGATGACCTGGGCGGGACAGAAATGGATATAGATCAAAAACAGGGAACAAATTAATATCAAAACTGTATTTACATATATGTTTCACGTAGGGTTGTGTTTTGATTTTTATGTTTTATTTTGTCCAATATTGAAATGTTCTAGAATTGCATGTTGTGTTAACATAAATATTATTTATATCTACCACTTAGCCTATTTAGGCTGATTTGGTTGCTATTTCTTGTCGAAATGTATTAGCCTCAATGCATGCTGGGAGATTTCACATGTGTGGCTTTGGTAGGGGAGCTGGCGCAGTGAATATTTGTTTGGGCAGAATGATATCGTTTTCTCTCGCTACCTTTTCTTCTCCCCCACTGCACAGGTAGGGTGATGCAACAGCCTCTGAATGACAGGGGCTCAAAACTACGGTATAACAACTTTTTTTTCATCGGTCATTGTGCCTGTCTGATGCACGAGAGAGAGGGAGTGAGAGAGAGCACAGTAATATCCCCGGCGCGCTGAATAAGGCCTGGTTTTGAAAAGCGCTAAGCACTAAATTAATGCCAGGGGGGAAGATAGCGTTAGGCCGGTATT
Source organism: Poromitra crassiceps (assembly GCF_964638095.1). NCBI lineage: Eukaryota > Metazoa > Chordata > Actinopteri > Beryciformes > Melamphaidae > Poromitra > Poromitra crassiceps. Next base: position 66,472,756 of record NC_139623.1, read on the forward strand.
TAAGGCCGAAACGCCCATTCTGGCCTATTCTGGCACTGCGCCACGCCTCTTCAGCATAAAGCGCATTTCGGGGCCTAAAACCATGATGCTATCTTCCCGAGGCAGGCGCAAGGCGCGTTATTTTGCGTTTAACGCCAGTTTTAGCGCCTAAGGCCAGTGGGAAGATAAGGGCCCACATGTCCAACTCGTGCTATTGCAACAATCACAACACATTTCAGAGGCATTGCTCATTTCAGCACATTGTGTCACATTGGAGATGATGCTTCATCCCACCTCTAAATCAATAGGCTAAGGCAACACTTATGACCTTTGACCCGCTTGGTCCTTTGACAGCTGGCCCATCTAGTAACATTCAATCTGCATGGCTGCACAAAGCAGCCCCTTGAATCCCCATCATCAGCTGTTCCATTCTCAGCAGATGAAAATGGTCTTTTTCGCCTGCCTCAGGCATCGCCGCACAGCGAAAACAATGACAAATGGGCAAGAAACAAGTGAAATGTCACACGCTGCATGAAAAGATATGGATTGCTATTGATTAATCAATCCAGATATGCAACACGGGGCGCTTTCCAGAGGCTCCTTTTGAAAAGAACTGGTTAAAGATTTTCCACCACGTTGACTTTTTCGGTTGATGAGGCTGCCGCAGTTCTGCCACTCCGTCATCTCGTGCCACGGTTCGCGGCGCACCGCTACGACGTCATGTGACAACGGGATCGCGATCGATACTTCCAATCACATGCGACTGTATGGCGCGTCCGGTGGTATGGATTTTGTTTTTATAGAGAGGACCTCGAGGTCAGCTGGAGACGTCAGGGTGCGTAGCAGTCCGTGCGAGGAAAATGCGACTATTTGTGGCCAGTGGCTTTGCGGACTCCTTGGTAATGTTGCACCATAATGAGGTAATGTCATTGGTGTGAATAACGTATTGAGGGGCGGGGGGGGGTGGAGTCAGATAAAAAAAGGATAAATAATAAATAAATAAATAATCCTTGTGTAAATGTTTCTACTTCTATAACGGGGCGAGGCAACGACTAACGATTATTCTTTAAGCGCCATCGCCGAGGTTTGGTAATGGGGTATTGATCTGACAAGTACTGTTGTTGTTGTTTTTTCTATTGGAGAGCAACCCAGCTGCCATTAATGGAGACGAAGGAAAGTCACATAGACTGCCCATATGTTCTGTCATACGCACAGTCTGCTACTCGGGGGAAACAAACAGCTTTTGTACGAGATCCGCTGTCAACGCTGCGTCCATCCATCAAGGATTTACACAACCATAAAATGTCCAATCAGATTTTATTAGCAGCAGAGAGTCACCAGAGATGCTACATGTGCATATGGGTGCGTAAGAGAGATATAGAGAGAGGCAGTGAATACAGAGCATGTAACAGCGCACGATAATCCCTGTCTGTTGTGCTCACGGAGCGCGTTTTACAACCGGTACCTCAATTACATTTGAATAGACTTGATCTCACAGAGGATGACAAAAGAGGCCTCAGGAAACTCTTTGGCCTGTTTTTTATCAGGTCATGGGGAACAGCGGGAGGAATATGGATCACTAATCAAAAGTACAATGCTCATTATGCCATACATTTCCCCCTACTTCACTCTATCAAATGAGAGCGGTGGGCAGAATCTTATCGTGGTAAAACACATCGTTAGCCTATGAAAAGGGGACTCATGGCTGATCGTTCATACCAGGTCATATTGATGATATTGATTTTGGGATAAATGATCAATATGTGCGTGTGATGATAATGGATGGTGTAGGACGGCGGGAGCAGAGACACCACACTGATGGATCCTCTTGAGACAGATGTGTGTATAGGTAAGATAAACATGGCCTTTGTCTAGAGGATAATGACGGGGCCTAAGAATCATAATCTCTACCTGTGAGTGATCATATCGCTATAGCATCAATGACCTCGGCCTTTCTAAGCATGCGTTCATCCCCAGCATATATGCGGAGCGGTTTATGTGAACTCAGCACTACAGCTCTCTTGGTCTTGGACAATCAAAGTAAGATTGTCCAAGACCAAGAGAGCTGTAGTGCGGTCCGTTAGGAGTGAGAACGTAATCCACACCAAGTAGAGGAAGGGTCATTTCAAAGGTTTTAGGGGTAAAAAGGAGACAGATGTTGACATCTGATAGGCTAGCCAGCAGTCAATAGGGTTGACTGATATATCAAACCAATAATGGATACAACTACAACTGCCTGAGTTTTTGTGGTATAGTAAGCAATGCATTAAAAAACACAAGCCTTAGGGGATGGCCACACAGATCCGTGGTGTCTGTCCATCTGCGTTAATTTCTCTGGTCACTTCCATTCGTTTTCAAGACAGCTGTCTGTCTGTCCGTGGAGTACTGATGAAGCGTATGTATCCAGCACATTTGCATACGTTTTGATGGACAGAAAAGTTCAAGATGGCTGAACTTTTTCTGGATGGACGTATCGGATGCACGGATGGTCGCATAGTCACCGTCCTTTTAGCCAATCAGAGTCGAGGAGGCGCTCTCAGAGTGGAAATGGCTGAGCGGGTTGTCCGCATCGATATAACGTAATGTTATTTTACCCTTATAAATATCAACAACTAGCCAACAGATATCAAAGCTGGTGGGCTTCATGGAAACAGCATGACTCGAACTGGCCCACCATTACATCAATGTGGTCATTCAGTGGCATTTTATTGCCACATAAGCAGTGTTGGGGGTACAAAAGTAACATATTAAATCTAATATATTACTTTTAGCAGTAACTCAGTAATATAACTTATTACCAATAGGATTTCAGTAATATTATACCAGTTACTTTGTCAAGTAACACAAGTTACAAATTGAGTTACTTTTTTTTGTTTTTGTCAAAGCACAATTGTGTGGTTTTTATGCAAATAACCACTATAGATGACAATAACAAAGGAAAATAATAACATTTCGAATTTTGGACGGTTTGGACTGACTTCAAGACGGTTGCAATTATTTTTCGGGATGGTTCCGGGGTGGCGATGATTCTGCTGCTGCTGCTATTTTGGTGAAAGTAATGCAAAAGTAGTGTAATATGTAACAAGTTACTCTACACAGACAGTAATATTGTAAAGTAACTTATTACTTTCAAATTAAAGTAACTAGTAATATGTAATGTGTTTTTCCTCGGATTTTGGCACAAGGGATAGTAACATCTTGTCCTGTGTATTAATTAATAATAGTATATTAGATTTGGAAAGTAACTTGCCAAACACTGCACATAAGTAATGTAGTGTACAGAGCTAACAGCTAGCTGACGCCAGCTTTCTTCTTCTGACGGTTCAAGGCGGGTCCTACAAGTAGATTACTTGTACATGCAATGGACATACATATCCGTTTATAATTCTGTCCATTTTCTGACGGATCAGTGTGGCCACGGCCTTATCTTTTAAGGCTATATATGTGCTATCTGATCTGGATCCGAGGCCTTTCTGACCACCACATTTCATGGAAATCAATTTTGCTGACTGACAGACTAACTAACTAACAGGGGTGAAAACAAAACTCTCTCTCCTAACGGACAAGCCCGTCTTTTATTGTCACACGAACACCACAATACATGCATGCGGCCACAACACACTCATGCTGACGGTGGCCGGTGAAAAGTGTCCTCTGCATTTAACCCATCCAGGCATGTCCTTTCCTCCGGGGGGCAGGCCAGGAGCAGTGGTCGCTTAACCTTCTCTGGCCAGAGGTAGTGACCATCAAGCTGAGGCCTTGGAAGCATATGTTCCCTCTACTGTCTAGCTAATCATTCGCCATCACACTCTCAAAGCATATGGAACAAAGAAAGTCTGGGGGGGGATGCAATGCAGCCACAGCTTGTGTCTTTGTGGATGTTGGTAGTGTGTGAAATACACCGCCTTCTGTGAGAGCTTTTCTCATTGCTCAGCACAGAGAATCCTCTTTTCTAGGGCTTGTAAGTAGACGTGGCAGGTTGAGGCAAAGCAGGTACACACACAAAAATAAATCACAACACAAAATAACTCCTGGAATGCACTGAACATCACAGATCGATGAACAATCTGTGTTTAAATCCTCCCCAAATCTCCTTTCAACAAAGAGGACAGTGTTTTCATCTGCAGTTGAGGAAAGTCCACAGGCTGCAATTGAGGAACAAACGGTATCTCTGGAGTTCTGCTGTTAGTCTCTCAGCAGGCATTCAAATTGGCACCCATGGGTGTCACTGCTGCAGACAGTGTGGGGTGTTTACCAGACCACCCCACCCCAGTGTGTGAGGCACTGAAACATATCTTTTGGGGCAAATGTGCTGCTTCTCCGAGACAACAAGAAACAACTTAGTAGAAATAAGAAAGGAAGTTCCTTTCAGCTGAGGAGCACTAACTGTCTCTTTCTGTTTTCTTCTACTTGCTTTCATTTCCTCGGACCTAGAACTTTAAACGCTTTATTTTCTGGCGTCCACAATTTCCCGCACCTTGCGAGGCAGCTGGATTTGCAAGATAACACTTGCACAAGAAAACCATCTTGCCGTACTCCTATTGGTTTAACTCTGTCCAGCATGGCCGGACCAATCAGCATCCAGAGACCGCTACAGGCGGGATTTAGGTGTGACAACAGCGAAAAACGAGCATGTGATAGACAAATGGTTCATCCAATCACCCGACAGGGTTTTTTTTTTTGCGCCTGCCTGCCCCAGAGCCGTATATAGAAGAGTCGTGACATCTCCATTCACTCCAATGGACCAGTTTTTTACTCTCAAGAGTTCCAGGAAGTAAGGTTCCGGATTAAGCAGCGCTGTTGAGTTGCAGCAAAATGGTCAGTTTGTGATGTACTTTGAAAGGGTCAGACGTTTAAAGAATCAAATTGTACATTATCAGCTTTATTTTTGCATTCAAAAGTAGTGCGAGACCCCTTCCTGGCTATTCATTGGCTACTGAGTCACACATTTTGGTCCTCCACCGACGCCACTCTCTTACTAGATTGCTGTGGCCTGCCCTATTCCAAACAGTTTCCAAAGAACCCCCGCAAACACCCACCCCAAGCAAGGTGGAAGCAAGTGAGTGACGTGGCAGAGATTGTACAACTCCATCCCAGAGAATGGGGACATTTTGAAACAATTCCTTTCCATTGAATGAGGTGATTCATAGTAGATCAGGTGGCCAGTCAGATTGTAGGGGTGGCCACCCCTTTAAAACTGTGTATGCTTGGAGGTACTTACCAACTACCAGCAGCTACACAGTACTCTTTCTGTATTTTCTCTGTAATTACCGTAGTATATAATGTAATATTTCTTTCCAGAAAACATCCTAAGAAATTAAGAGTTCCTGAAGCATTAACAAACTGTTTTGTCTTAATCTTCTTTGACTCTTCTCTTTGTGTATTCTCCATTTGGCTGGCAGATCATTTGAGACATGAGTGGGTTTATACCTTGTTTGCTGCTCAATTCAAATGTGTTGCGTACAGCAGATCACCAACTAACAGCCTGTCCTACTTCTGACCTCTAAGTTTATTGCTCCAATAAAGCCCCACCATATAAAAACCATGCCTTGAGCCTGAAATGGAGGGTTTTATAGAGTGTCAGAAAGGCATGTGGTGATGCTTCATCACTGATGCCATTGCCTTGGCACAGGCGTCTCCCAGCGACACGCCACCATCTAAGCTCATGGTATCTTCATCTTGTTTCTATGCAGAATCAATATGCAGAATCATTATCGCAGGCCTAATTAAATCAGCAAGCATTCCTCATTCATTATCTTGGAAATATGAACACATTTCACCCGTTACCCTCTACATGTGGTAATCCATAGACGTTGGTGCGTGGGGTGCGGCTGCACCCCCTCCAACCACACCCCCACCATGCCAATTTCTTTGTTGTTTTTTATAAAGAATTTGTGCTTAAATTTGACTTTGATTTCTGTGTCTTTCACATCTCCTTACAACATAAAGAATATCCTTTCTTAGTGATGTCAGAAATGAGCCTGTCTCAAATCAAAATTAATATCGATCATGGAACATTAATATGGATCACTTAAAGTCCAGGTGAAGCACATAAGCAATTACAGTGGAAAATGTAGTGCCAGTGGGTTAGGGTTACTAAAGCGCACACAAACAAGTGGGGATACGCAGATAATCTATTGCCAATAGATACTGTAGTCTAGCACCAATGGATGTAGTAGACATTCTAGTTTCGGAGGATATCCGTATCGTCATGCTAGCTTTAAAAATGGGTCCGCTAGAGCCTCTGAAACACAGTAATGTTGGCCGCGGATGTGTCTTGCAAAAAGGGCACTTATAAAGGGCATTATTCAGAGGGCAAAAGGGAAGGTTCTTGAGCACGTCCCTGAAGGGGTTTCATGCAACCAGGCACTACCAACCAGCCTCGCATCTTTCCCTCACCACACTGCCTCCCATCACCCCACAGCCGCTAGTCACTCTCCCCACCCACCCCTCAAATCCAGACTTTCTATGGCCTTCTTTGACCTAGCCCCGCCCCCTTGATGGAATGGACGGATGTGAGGTCACAGCAGGGTGGGAATTTCGTCATTTTACGGGCAAAGGCCATCTGGCCTTCGGCATCACACATGTTTTTACACAAAGGCCATTGCTCCATTGACATTCGTGAAGAGCGCTTTTTTCTGAAATGAGTGTTAAAATGAGCCGATGACACATCCTTTGCATAGGGCAGCAGGCTACATTAAACCGAGACCACTGATGCTTTTAAAGCAACTGACAGTAGCAGGGCACTGCCAAGGTGGCCTTAGGCATCTCAGGGCATCACGGTCAGAGGGAGGGGCAAAACAGGCCATGGCCTGATGGCCTCCGTGTAATTCCCACCCTGGGTCACAGTGACCTTGAACTTTGACCTTTGCCCACCAAAATCGAATTACTTCGTCGTAGATTCCAAGTGGATGTTTGAGCCAAATCTGAAGAAATTCCCTTGAGGCGTTCCTGAGATATTGTGTTAACGAACATGGAATTGCCGGTCGTGAGGTCACTGTGACCTTTGACCACCAAAATCTAATCAGTTCATCCTTGAGTCCAAGTGACGTTTAAACCAAATTTGAGCCCGAGATGGTACGTGCATACGTACATATGGACAACCCGAAAACATAATGGGCTATATCTTCCCAAAAGCACTAATTTAGCGTTTGCGCTCGTTTAACGCTGTGTGCAATGCAAATTGGGGGCGGACACAAGCGTATGCCTGTGATAATTGTGCTGGGCATTGGCTGCTCCATGCCAAAGCAGGCGTTCCAGCGCTAAAATGTGGTGATAGATGGCGTTACCCTATCGTCAGCAGCGTGCAATTACTTTGCGCTAAGAGCTTTGAAAAGGACCTCTTGCGCACAAATACCTCTCTGCGCTGGACGCTCTGCACAGAGATTACGGCTGCGCTCCCAGCGCAGAGAGGTATTTGCGGAGTGGAAAGTGGAATTCCTTTTGGATATGTCATTAAGCACAGCCTTGCCACGCCAAGACATCGAATTATGCTGCTAAAATTGGGATTTAACAGATAATTCAGTGAGGCAATCAACTATAACTCACTGAGAAACTTTTATCACATCGCAAAGAGGGAAATTAATTGAGAAAACGTGTTGGAGAATGGACATAGGCTATATACCTTCATAACCCGAAGGGTCATTGGCACCACAGACGATCTGTCAATAAGCTCTCTCTGTCCTCGCACGAGTGAGTACACTCTATTACGCATGGAGAGAATTACAGCATATTGCATGCCTCGCGCAAACAACCATTGCGAGACGGGAATCTGATTGGTTTTGATTGACCTAATGCCCAGCCTTGCCTGGCCACGCCTGTGAATAATTCTGGTAGTTAAGACCGCCCAAATCCCATTTGCGCAGGCATTTTGGGGCGCAGATGATTTTTGGCAGAATTGGCACGGCTCTAATTTGCGCTTGCGACAGGTGCCGTGAACGTTTCCGCATGCCCGCCGAGAATTGCATCCCCAACATATTTCGGGGCTGTTTTAACTTAGAAATCAGGGAGGTCACGTCTCCCAGACAATTATATCACTTTGAAACAGTTACATTTCTGTATAAATCATTACAAGTAGCTCCCGTGAGGTGGGGATGTTTTTTTTGCTGCTCTGCGGGGGAGCAAAACTCGGCAGAACACCTGGTGGACGGCGCAAGGCGGAATGCTATCTTCCGTGCCTTAAGGCACGCGCAAACAGTGCGCAAAGCGCTATTAGGGGATAGCGCCTGTCGGAAGATAGAGGCCAATGCCTCCTGCCACAACTATCACTGGCTGAGGCATGAAAAGACCTTTTGGGGTGTGATTGATAGGTCACCTGTCCAGTGATTGTGCAGCTCGCTGATCACGGACCAATAGCAGGCCACACTGCGGCTCTTGTCCAAATTCACGTCACTTTTGGCTTCAAATAACCATGGAACCTTTAACTGGATGAATTAGCACAGAGCCTAATTATGCAGGGTGAGGAAGAGAAAACAGGCTAGCAAGTCGGGAAAAACGGGGCAGTCATTTGGTGATGGGGAGCTGTTGAGGTGCTCAAAGAGGTCAGGTATTGTTCTGTTCCTGCCGTCCTACAGCTCCACATCACCTCATGACATATTGAGTGGCTTGACAGTATGAACATGAGACCATGTAGCATGTCAATCTCCAATCAAATGTGCCGACATGGTCAGGTGACCTTTGAATGTCAATATTTGACATTCTGCAGGTCCGGCGAACGACCTGGAGAGCCTTCCCACAACTCATGAAGTTTCCTCTGCCTCCCATAAATGGCTTACATCCCACCAGCAGGACAAGTTCAAACTTCGCCAATTGCTCCTTTTAAGTATTTAGAAAGATTTCCCTCATTTGGTATTTGGGATGAGAAAACAATATTAAGTGCTTGTTGTTTTTCCTTTTATGTTATGCTGACTCCCATTTTAAAGACCCTGGCAACCAAAATCCACAAAAACCTTCTAACTATGTAATTGTCTTACAGTATGTGCATAATTGCAAGCATCAAAACGTTGTAGACATATTTCAATCCAAATCCTAAATATTGCCATTTTGCTGTTTTCGGAGGTTTGAATGGGCGATGCTTAGGGCTCATTTTGTTCAAATCTTATCACGTAAAATGGATTAATCAATCATAAAGAAGTTTCCATCTGTCAGAGCTGAGATTTTTTTTAATGCATTTGAAGCCAGCAAACCGACACCTCCCCCTCCCCAGCCTGAGACGATGCCCCGTATGTGCTGACAGACCGCAGTGCTGACAGCCTGCAGTGCCGACAGCCCACAAGCAGAGCCAGCTGAGCAAGGCGGCGTGCAGCGTGTCGGGGAACCGGCTGGAGCTAACCTCTCCCAGCTCCCACACCTAAACCTAACCTCTCCCACCCCCACACCTAAACCTAACCTCCCGGACTCTAACCCTAAACCTAACCTCTCCCAGCCCCCACGCCTAAACCTAACCTACCCCAGACCCTAACCTCACCCCTCTCCCACCCCCCACGCCTAAACCTAACGTCGGCACTGCGGGCTGTCGGAACTTCGGGTGGACCCCCCTGAGACAATGCTCGCCATGCGCTGTGTCATTCGTCTCTTGCGAGTTCAGAGGCTGTTTTAAAATGTCCCCCCTGTCCCCAGTGGAAAATACGCCCCTGTGACACACCCACACAGTCTCAGAGCAGAGGTGAACTGAGAATGCTGCTTAGTTTTTCGTGATTGTGAAACCTCATTGTATATAGGCCAGGAGCATTTCTAGGGTCTGAAGACATTGTGGGCTTAGCCCAGGGGTCCAGACATGTCTGTCCAGACAGGCAGGCACACCGCAGAGCGAATTTCAGGCCACAAAGTCAGGGCAAAATGATGCCTATACACAACCTGAACTATACACTACACACAAACTCATCTAAATTATAATTAAATACTGAGGGTGTCACGTATCACTAGAGAACCCAAAAGCAGACAGACAACCAGGTGAGTGCAAAAGTCAATGTTATTTATTGTCCAAAGTGGCAGCAAGGCTCTGGATGAGGCAACAGGCAAGCAGGCAGAGAATCCTGGGAAAAATTGGTGTCAGGCAGACAATCAAAAAGGGCATCTGAAGGCAAATAGTTAAACCTAAAGACTGGGCTGGTTTACAAACTGTCTATGGCAACGTTCCAGCGAGGACTGGTAGGCAGAGAAGGATTCTTATAGTGAGATGCTAATGTGTGGTGATTTTAAAACACGATTTCAGACGGAAGCCCGTCTTTATTGTCACACGAACACTACAACACATGCATGCGGCCACAACACACACTCATGCTGACGGTGGCCGGTGAAATATGTCCTCTGCATTTGACCCATCCAGGGTTGTCCTTTCCTCAGGGGGCAGGCCAGGAGCAGTGGTCGCTTTTTCTTTCCAGCGCCTGGGGACCAAATTCAGGTGTTGTCGTCACTGGTCGGATGACGATCTTCTGCATGTTTTTAGTGGGGGGTTATGTACAGAGGAACCCCCTGGGGGTACGGGGAGAACATGCAAACTCCACACAGAAAGGCCCTTTCGACGAGGTAGCCCACCTGGGCAGTAGCCACTGAAGATATGGGGGGGTCACAACTCCAGCGCCCACAGCGTCCCAGGCAAGAATCGAACTCAGGACCTTCTAGCTGTGAGGCGACAGCGCTACCGACTGCACCACCGTACCCCTGTGTGATGATTGGTGATGAGCAGCAGGTGTGAAGATTCTCATGATCAGCAGGTGTTGAAGATTCTCCTGATTAGCAGGTGTGCAGAGACTCCCACAGGTGTCATGGATGTGGAGTTGTGACAGAGGGACCTGTTGGAAAAAAATACTTTTATTAAAGCGTCATCAATTTGTCAGATTCACTCTTCTTCTGTGTGTGTGTGTGTGCGTGTGTGCGTGCGTGCGTGTGTGTGTGCGTGCTTCTTAGCAGATACAGCTTCTCACATTTCCTCTGTTCTCCACCTCCACACAAAATAAATAAAACAATCTAAGAGTGACTTTAGGTTAATGAGGTACCAAAGAAGTTAAAGGAATTAACTTTATAAACTGTATGGCAACCATGAATAAAGCTAACCTTCTTCACACATAGCAAGCAACACTGCAACAGGCATATCAGTGGCTATTCTAAACATAGGCTACCATAACACATTACCTAAATAGCTAACCACTTAGCATTATGGTAGTGGGCATTTGCATATGAACAGACCAACAAACAGCTTACCACTAGTATAAGGTGACCAGATTTCCCAAATGAAAATCGGGGACATTTTGTGGTCTGCTAGGGGGGCCCAGGGGCGGCCTTTAGAAAATTGTGTACATTTTCCAGTAAAATGTATAAATCTGGTGCACTTTGAGAGCAAAAGTAAGAGGCTAGATCTATGAAGAACTTTGTGATTTTGAAACAATTGAAAAAGAAGCAGTGGTTACTAATGGTTACTAGTTATCTGGCACATTTTACCACAAATTAGACAGCCTTGGTATGGGAAATAGGCTACTGGTGTATTGTGTAGAGTGGCAGGAACATAAAGAGGGACAACTTCTCTCTTTGACCTCACCAACTGGTGGATAATTTATTTCCACAAAACAAAAACATTACAGTAGTGATTTATTACCTCAGTAAACACTTTCCTTGAGTTTAGGGTGTCGCTCACCAGTTTCAAGTATTCAATGGCCACATGACCATATTAACTGCTAATTTAATATTAAATGCTGACAAAATAATTAAAAAAATCCTGTTAACACATTAAGTGCCAGAGACGACCTAACTCGTCTTACATAATCCAGCGCTTAAGTGCCAAGGACGAGCTAACTCGTCTTACATAAACATTTTTTTTTTTTGACGGTGGGACATCAATCAACCCCTTTTACATCTTCGAGATAACTATTTGGAGCAAGAGCATGTGTGTAATCTATTTTACCGACCACTAAGTGGCGACAGAGACCGAGAGAAGTCACAGCCACGGGACCCAAAAGCAGCCGCCTCCCGCGGAAATGGCTTGGCGATTTTACAGTCAGAAGCCCGGACACACACACAGAACGGACAGAGATCTCTTCCCCCCAGAGCCGCGGGGGCAACGCGCGAACACACACACACACACACACACACACACACACACACACACACACACACACACACACACACACACCGCGGGAGCAAGCCATTCAAGGAAATGGCTTGGCGATTTTACAGTAATCCATTTCAGACTCGTCCCCGCACGCAGGCAAGCAGGCAGGCAGGCACGCAGACAGACAGGCAGGCAGCACAACGCGCTTCTGACACGCCCGCTGTTAGGAGGAAGGAGGAGAAGACACACGGAGGGAGGAGTTTGAATGAGAGGGGTGTTTCCTGTTGTTATGGAGGAAATTACTGTTCAAAACTATTGTTTAGAATGTCTGACGGTCTTACTGATGCCAAAAATGAATGGTTAAAGTGACTGTTTCACAAAAAGCCATTTATCTCTGAATAAATTTCCAGACGCTGAAACCATGCTGTACTCAACGGCTAATATCTACATAACTACTAACTCTGCAAACTAACTCTTTTAGACAGAGAAAGCACACATTCTATTAGTTATTTTTAGATGATTGGTGATCATGAATTCTTAACAGAAAAGAATCCTCGGCTGTTCTAAAATGAGCCAGAATCGTCAAAAACACCCCTGGCACAACTTACCTACAGGAATGAAAACATGGCTGGCATTCAATGTGTTAATACTAAAAGGCAATTTTAATGATTAAAATTGTAATCTAGAGATAAATATGACCTATTGTGTTAATTTAAACCAGGGGTTATCAAAGTTTTGATGGCTGAAGGCCAATTTAGGGAACAGTAGGCTAATGACTAGATAACAATGATCCATCGCCAATCATGTTAAAAATTGACATTTTTTTCAATGGAGTTTGGTGTACATAAAAACGTTACTGACTTCTCTGCAAAAACGTTTTGAGTTAGTTACTGCACTTACTTACCAGATAGTTTTACTGTACTTTTAACTATTCAAAACAACTTGGATGGATAACCCGCTGAATGGGGTCCGGTAAACAAGGACGGTAGCAAAAGCAGCAAGCAGACGTCGCCTCTCGTTCGCCACCTCTGGGGCTTCGGTTGCGGGCGGCTGGGTCCTGGGAAAACCACGGCACGGGCAGAGGGAGAACGTCTACTCTGTGATCTACTCTGTCACACACAGGCAGCACTTTGCACAACGTGCGCACAACGACAGGCTTTTGTGGTGCCGCAAATGCTCTGTTATCGAGTTTCTTGCCAGTATTATTATTTGACTTTGTGGCCAAAATCGGGGACATTTTCGGGGACAGCTCCAGCCGGGGACAGAGCACCGAAATCGGGGACTGTCCCCGAAAATCGGGGACGTCTGGTCACCCTACACTAGTAGTTTACACCTCAGCTCAGTAGCCCCTCTATAGTAAACTGGTTGACTAATGAAGAAGTTCACTTACAAAATATAACTTAAAATAAAGACTTAGTTTTTCCACCAACTCAATGATCATGGTGTTTAACACCTTACTATAGAAAAGAGACTTCATCTACCTTGGCTCGCTGGTGGTCTCTGTTGTCAGTCTGACGCTGCCAGGGAGAACAGTTCCTTGTTGTTTCCTGGTGATCAATTTTCCGGGAGTGTAGAGGAGTACAGTAACTTCCTCTAGACCTAACCGTATTTTCAAAATAAAGGTCGTATGTTGCATGCATTTCTGATCACCAATACCATTATTATTATTTTTAGGGCTTTAAAGCATGAATGAGAGATGAATAGAGGGGGGCCAGGTATTCTTATTTTTGTAAAAAAAAAAAAAAAAAAAGCATATTTGAGATCCCGGCCTTTTCATAAAAGATCCGGGGCTCAGCCCGGAAAGCCTAGGCCTAACGACGCCACTGATATAGGCCTTTGCGACATTTCAGATTTGGCTGGGTGGTTGATAACACATTTTTCTGTGGTGTGACAAATTCAGGACCCATATTTGTCTTTGGTTTCCAGGGACTTTAGAGATGGTAGAGGTAGGGTTGGAGAGAGAAGGAGATCAGAGCTGACAGATGAATGTAGGCTACTCAAAGGGCGAAAATAATTGGCCGTGACTGAGGTTTTGAAGAGAGAGGGGCTATAGAAACAATATCAGCAGCATGTTTGTGGCGCTTTGCATGTGATGAAAGTTTTTCAGTGAATAATAGTTGACAGCCTCACTGAGTAATCTGCTGTTCCACAATTTTAGCAGCAGAATTTGATGTCCTGGTGTTTGTATTTTAATTGGACATCCATGCGTAACGATGTATCCAAGGATTTCCCCTGTACTGCTCTGCGCAGCGCAACAATGGTGCGCTCAAGCGCAGCGGGTTATTTTTGCGCTAAAACCTGCTTCTTAGCGGAAATAGTTGTACGTATAGGGACGATAACAAACATGAGGATTTAGCGCAGCCACACCTGGTTTAGCATACAGCACACCTACAGCTGTACCGAGGTGGAAAAACCAGCGCAAAAGTGGCTGCTATCGTGGTCGGAGCACAAAATGGCAGTCTGCGCTCGTCCGATGATAGCATAGTTATGCCGCGCAAAAACCGGGGTGCAGCGCTTGATGACGATAGGGCCCCTCATACAGTATATCTTCATCCCCACTATGAAAAGCAGCCATGTCAGGGGGAAAGAGAATGTTATTGTTCATCTTTATTATTTGTCATCTTTCTTTTTCTAGTGCTTCGGCCTTGAGATGGCTATTACCACTTGTAATAAGGGGATGGAGTAAATTTGACTCCAGCTTTGGTAGCTTGTATAGATATATAATATATAATAGATCACGCTCTCAAACTGCTATTGACACAGGGAAGCAGGCTATATCAGAGGCCCAGGCCTCTTAGCTGCAGAGGGCACTGAATTTACATTGAGCTACCTGCAGCAGATATTAGTCCTCATAACCCTGAGTTAGATTGATATTGTTTTGGAGCAAGCGCCCCAATAAGGAGTCGATAACAGAGTTGGACAGCAGGCTTCAGAGCCTAATGGGGATTTATACCAGGACCCAGGCCGGCACTCACGGCTTGTCAATTTGCCGCAGATGGATCGGCTCTGCTCGACCGTGAAGCGAGCCCCCATAGGCCCGGCCCGGCACCTGCTTGGCTGGGGACCAATGGATGCAGCACCGCAATGGCCAATGAGGGAGGATGACGCATGCCTGAACACTTCTTAGGGTTAATTGCATGTAGCTAATATGAGGAGATCTTGCTTTCTTGTTTTGCCTCGTCACCACGTGACTCAATCGTAACAAGAACAGAGGACACGCCATTAATCATAAACTGAGAACTTCTATTCCGAACTCAACAGGAAACTGGGAAAGCTGTCTTATCCTAAAGCCATAAATGTAATGAGTAAAGTCAAATCAAAAAATAGAACTCTCCCTTTGCAAATGTAAATAGTCTATGAAGAGTTTTCTCTGTAATCAGGGTTCTGCCCTAAATAGCCCTATTTGAAGGGGCTGGACTTATTCCACTCAGCCTCGCAGTTTCATATTTCTCTTCAATTTGACACTGATCTTCACAACATCGGAGAGGAGAGGCAGAAAGGCACGGAGAGGTGGACGATGTCCCCGCTGCACTCAAACTAGGCTGAGCCGACGAGGGCGGCGAGCTGAAGGAAATAACATAGGACGGCGCATATTAAGTCAATTATCTCCGAGCACAGAGCAACAGTGTTGACCATCCCCCCCATGACTCCATTCCTGAGGCCCATTGCCAGTTTGATGCAATATAAATTCATAATGGTCTTTGAAGTCCAAGCCTTGTCTGTTCTCATTCACATGCGCTGATAATGGGGGCGTAGTTGTAGTTGATTTATGGCAGATTGCTGCGACAGTACGCCCGGGGTTATGCCCTGTAATAGACTGTGCTGTAATGAGTGTATGGGGCCCTGGTCCTGGATCATAGCCACTGATTTGTTATGCAAAATGAGTCCTCGCCATGCCTCAGGGCACAAGGACACAATGTGTGGTCATAGAACAATTAATGTAACAGGATCTAATGTGACTTGGATGCATCCATCACACCATTGTCTTTCGTGGAAGTCTGCGTCTCCCTTCCTTCTTCTTTCTTGTCTTCATTTCACATCGTTTTGTTTTGTTGGTTGATTTTCTCCATGTGCCATGAGATTAAGAGAGACAGGCCACGGACGTATCGCATGTGCATTCATCATACATGTAGGTTCACAGAAACAAATGGTCTGGCGTGTTGCTCTGAACAAGACACATGTTAGAAGTGATCTTGGAGATCAGCTGCCAGCTATAGCCTACCTACTGTAGTCCCCTGGGGAAAAAAGGCATGGTGTATTATTGCAGATGCACAGCCATTGGTATGCTGATCGTAATGCTGTAGCTTCATGAGGCTGAAGTGTGCTGTTAAGCAGCATGTGGGATGCCTAATTATACTTCTTACATATGGCTAATCAAGAACACATTCACCTTGAGCTGCTGTTTTACTGGTGAGTAGGGGACTGACCTCAGCAGGTATTCTATGTGTAGGCTTGGCAGAGGATGAGGTCATATTAAAGTATATGGGGATACAGGAAGGCCATAGAAAATAAAATCCTGCAAAAGGTGAGGAG
The DNA here is from genome assembly GCF_964638095.1 of Poromitra crassiceps. NCBI lineage: Eukaryota > Metazoa > Chordata > Actinopteri > Beryciformes > Melamphaidae > Poromitra > Poromitra crassiceps. Next base: position 66,489,314 of record NC_139623.1, read on the forward strand.
AGGAGGTGGTGTGTGAAGTGAGATTTAAGAGCTCTTTATCGTTGACATTTGTCAGGTGTGGCCCCACTAGAAACAGTGATGCTGTGGGACCTCCTGTTTGGAAAACTAATTACACAGGAACAGTTTGTGGCAATAGGCTGCTGTATTACACCATGATCACATAGATCACTTACACCTTTTTCACTTATATTCAAGGGTGTTTTGGGCTGCAGTCCTGGGCTCCAAGTTAAACATGTCTCAATTTGAGCTACATGTGTGCATTAAAGGCAGAGAGAGAAAGATTTGCATGGCATGGAGGGAAGTCAGCAGCCTCTTGAGAGTTTCCTGTACTGAGTAGTGTTAAAAGAGTAACTAAACCCCACTGAGTAGTGTTAAAGAGTAACTAAACCCCACAGTGAGTAGTGTTAAAGAGTAACTAAACCCCACTGAGTAGTGTTAACACTACTCAGTGGGGTTTAGTTACTCTTTAACACTACTCAGTGGGGTTTAGTTACTCTTTCACACCACTCACTGTGGGGTTTAGTTACTCTTTAACACTACTCAGTGGGGTTTAGTTACTCTTTAAAGAGTAACTAAACCCCATTGAGTAGTGTTAAAGAGTAACTGCCCCAAACCCAAATCTATGTCAAGCCTGACATCTAATGGTTAAAAGCATGCTAGTCAGGACAAGGACACATTCAACACACTTCAGACTCTTATAAGCAGGTACAAAGGGAGGAGAGCAGGCTAAAAAGCATGCTACTGAAACAGCCATCTGCTATTGGCTGGTTGTTGGTGCTGGGTGACTCTATAGAAGGTGACATCACATGGCACCAGACCAGCCAACAGCAGACAGCATGCTTTTAATATTAGCTGCCAGGCTTGACACAGATGTAGGTTTCTCCACAACCACCTCCAGGGGCTCCAGAGTGGTCCCCAGCACAGAGCCACCTCCAGGGGCTCCAGAGTGGTCCCCAGCACAGAGCCAGCTCTCTTTGTGAGTTCAGGTTAGCTATAGCTTGCACAAGTTGTTGTTAAACTTTGTGTTGCATAGCAACCAGAATGATGTAGTGCACACAGCTGCACTTTGTGTTTGAGCAGAAGAATAAAAGCCTCCCATCTGATCAGGGCATTTGTTGACTGGCAAGAGGACTTGAAGCCATATATTTGATGTGATGTGATGAACAGCAGAGCCTTCTAGCTTCACTGTAAATCATCAAAGGGCTGGTGCTTGCCAGAGGAATGATAGGGCTGAAGGACCAAGGTGCTGGTTCACTGCTGTAATTACTGACAACATAAAACTTCCCTCTTAAAACCCCCACACCACCCCAACACCCCCACCCCCCTTCCCTCTCACATCACCATCTGTCTGTGGAGTGAGTACTGCATTTATAATATCTAACCAAATGGAGCTGTCATCCTTACCCTCATCACACACACATGCACGCATGCGCGCGCGCACACACACACACACACACACACACACACACACACACACACACACACACACACACACACACACACACTCACACACACACACACACACACACACACACACACACACACACACACACACACACATCCCAGCCCTCTGGCTAATATTTGTGTGTGTGTGTGTGTGTGTGTGTGTGTGTGTGTGTGTGTGTGTGTGTGTGTGTGTGTGTGTGTGTGTGTGTGTGTGTGTGTGTGTGTGTGTGTGTGTGTGTGTGTGTGAGAGTGAGAGAGTGAGAGAGAGAGAGCAGGGCTGTATGCCAGGCGAGTATAGGCGGTGTGTTGACGGAGGTGTGGAGGTTGATGCTGCGGTTTGTGTTGTTTGCCTGTGAATGGTGGCAGGTGTGTGAGAGGTAAAAAGCCTTTCTAATGAGCAGAGCAGTCCCGGGTTGGCAGGGTTTGGGTGGGTGGACGGGTGGGGGTGGGCTGACTTATAAAGGTCACCTTGTCTGGATCTTGTTGGGCCTGCCACGGCAAACTGAAACCAACAAGGAAAATAGAGCTACTGTACTATACTGTCTTTATACTATACTGTCTGTACAGTATACTATATATGATATTGTCCTCTCCTATATTGTACTGTACTGTACTGTAGCTACTGTACTGTACTGTAGAGCTTGCAATATGGGATTTCGAAGGGTGATTGAAGTTGTCAATAGCCAATATCTTTCAATTTGCACAAACTGATATTAGTGGGGTAGCTTAGCTAAAAGTTCCATAACATAACAATTGTGCATTTTGCAATAAAAGCATATAATTCAGTACACTTATAGCTAAAGGCATTAAAAAATATATATATGGGGGTATCATGAATTATAGGCACACAAAAATTGCACATTTTTTGCAGCCACATCTGGCAGCCTATGGAAAGTGTAACTGCAATAAAGTTGCATAGACTAGTCTGATATAGATGATCTTGCTGTCAAATCATACATTTATATAGGCTATAGCTATATATATATATGATTACACAGAAACAGAGCGGTGAGATACTGTACTAGACTGCACTGTACTGTGAAGTACCGTGACATCCTACTGTATAGCATGAGTACACAGAAACAGAGCGGTGAGATACTGTACTGTACTGTACTAGACTGTACTGTACTGTGAAGTACCGTGACATCCTACTGTAGCATGAGTAGGGATGGGAATCGAGAACCGGTTCTTGTTGAGAACCGGGTCCCAGTGGATCGATTCCTTGGAATCGTTAGCTAACGTCCTGAACGATTCCACTATCGATTCCATGCGCGATGACGTCACACGCTGCAACACGCACGCAACGCAGCCTTGTTTTGTTTCCAGCCACCATGGCGTCTAGGCAGAAGCAAAACGATGACCACAGTGCCACTTGCAATGCTTGCAAAACCTCTATTTCGTCAAAGGGGGGAAATACTAGCAATATGCAGAAACATTTGTCCACACAGCATGCAATAATTTTGGAGGAATGTCACGTTTTTGATGTGCTACGGAGTGACGATAACGTGGCTAACAGCAGCGTGGCTAACGTTAGCGCGTCATCTGTTAATATGGAGAGTAAACTCCTCCAGACCCTGTCTATTGTGTAAACCAGATTTCACCAATACTCCATTTCCATCCATTTAATTTAGAGGATGATGACGTTCAGAGTCAGACTGGTTCAGGGGCTGGTAGTCGCTTTGGGTCAGAGGCTGCAGCGAGTACTTCTTGTGCAGCTCTAGCCCCTCCATTCACCCAGGCAGGGAAGAGTAAAATGACCGAGGCGAGGGTAAACGAATGTCACCGAGCAGTGACTAAGTTTGTCTGACATGCCAGCTAAAGTAAAATGTCCAAAGTTGCATGTTGTCATTCTAACCACTAGTTCTGTTTCATTCATTCCCACTATATATTTTCTATAGGGAGATGACAAAGATGCTCAACCCAAAATACAAACCCCCAAACAGAGCCAGTTTAACAGACACACTGATCCCTGCTTGGTATGGGAGTGAAAAGAGCAATCTGATCTCAGAGCTGAATAATAATACATAATTATAATAATAATAATCTAAAAGAAAATTAATGTTAATAAACCCGTTTGTACTCTTTTTTTTTTTCCCCTTGCCCAATGAGAATCGATAAGAGAATCGATAAGGAATCGGATCGATAAGCAGAATCGAAAATGGAATCGGAATCGCTAAAATCTTATCAATTCCCATCCCTAAGCATGAGTACACAGAAACAGAGCGGTGAGATACTGTACTGTACTGTACTAGACTGTACTGTACTGTGAAGTACCGTGACATCCTACTGTAGCATGAGTACACAGAAACAGAGCGGTGAGATACTGTACTAGACTGTACTGTACAGTGAAGTACCGTGACGTCCTACTTCATAGCATGATTACATAGAAACAGAGTGGTGAGATTAAATAGGTATCATCACTCCTGGCTGTATGATGCTAGAAGTAAAGCTGCCATGGTGCCTAGCTGGCCTGGTGCGATCCTTACATAAGCCTCAGCGGAGTGTGTGAAGGCAGAAGGCACAAACAGATCTGTGTTTTCACTTATTATTGCAGACAACGTGTCATCAGCAGATTGCACCTCGACACTCGGTAAGACGAGATCACAGGTGAATTATGTTTGGCTTCTGTCAGCAAGCTGAGTCACACTTTCCCCCACCATGTCTCAAATACAGGAGAACACACACAAACAGAGAATCGTGACGAAGGTGAAAATATCTTCAACTTTCAAGGCGGCGCACTTTCCATATTGAGTTCTGCCTGCCTCTGCCTTGGGGGGGGGGGGGGGGGGGTATAACGAGGTACAAAATAATGACATTCATGTTGTGGAGGTCACTGGCTGGAAGGTTGTCAGGTGGAAGCCGTAGATCGGCTGGGGAAATGTGGGGGAACAACCGCTACAGTGCAGGTGCCCATTGTATCCCCAACAACAAAACCATTTTGATGTCTTTTGGTGTTGAATTTAAAATTATTCCTCAATCTTCAACATCCCACATGACACAGCTTTCATATGAATATGATTCTATAGGAATAAACAGCGCAGGAACAAAATGCAACAACATCAGGCTGTAGATTGTTCTATTTATAACACATGCCTCGTATACAGTACATTAGTGATGCACCTTAAGGGCATTAATGAACTGCAGACTCTGAGGACAGCCATCTGTGGCTGAGCGCGCTTCAGAAGACTGCTTGACTTCTTTATCTGTGGCTGAGCGAGCTTCAGAAGACTGTTTGACTTCTTTATCTGTGGCCGAGTGTGCTTCAGAAGACTGTTTGACTTCTTTATCTGTGGCTGAGCGCGCTTCAGAAGACTGTTTGACTTCTTTATCTGTGGCTGAGCGCGCTTCAGAAGACTGTTTGACTTCTTTATCTGTGGCTGAGCGCGCTTCAGAAGACTGCTTGACTTCTTTATCTGTGGCTGAGCGCGCTTCAGAAGACTGTTTGACTTCTTTATCTGTGGCTGAGCGCGCTTCAGAAGACTGTTTGACTTCTTTATCTGTGGCTGAGCGCGCTTCAGAAGACTGCTTGACTTCTTTATCTGTGGCTGAGCGACCTTCAGAAGACTGTTTGACTTCTTTATCTGTGGCTGAGCGCGCTTCAGAAGACTGTTTGACTTCTTTATCTGTGGCTGAGCGCGCTTCAGAAGACTGTTTGACTTCTTTATCTGTGGCTGAGCGCGCTTCAGAAGACTGCTTGACTTCTTTATCTGTGGCTGAGCGCGCTTCAGAAGACTGTTTGACTTATTTATCTGTGGCTGAGCGCGCTTCAGAAGACTGTTTGACTTCTTTATCTGTGGCTGAGCGCGCTTCAGAAGACTGTTTGACTTCTTTATCTGTGGCTGAGCGCGCTTCAGAAGACTGTTTGACTTCTTTATCTGTGGCCGAGCGCGCTTCAGAAGACTGTTTGACTTCTTTATCTGTGGCTGAGCGCGCTTCAGAAGACTGTTTGACTTCTTTATCTGTGGCTGAGCGCGCTTCAGAAGACTGTTTGACTTCTTTATCTGTGGCCGAGTGTGCTTCAGAAGACTGACTTCTTTATCTGTGGCTGAGCGCACTTCAGAAGACTTCTTGACTTCTTTATCTGTGGCCGAGCGCGCTTCAGAAGACTGACTTCTTTATCTGTGGCTGAGCGCGCTTCAGAAGACTGTTTGACTTCTTTATCTGTGGCCGAGTGTGCTTCAGAAGACTGACTTCTTTATCTGTGGCTGAGCGCGCTTCAGAAGACTGACTTCTTTATCTGTGGCTGAGCGAGCTTCAGAAGACTGTTTGACTTCTTTATCTGTGGCCGAGCGCGCTTGAGAAGACTGACTTCTTTATCTGTGGCCGAGTGTGCTTCAGAAGACTGACTTCTTTATCTGTGGCTGAGCGCGCTTCAGAAGACTGTTTGACTTCTGTGGCCGAGCGCGCTTCAGAAGACTGACTTCTTTGAAAGTTAAAAAAAATTAAAGCAGAAAATCAGCGAGCCTGATTGGCTGTGTTGTGAAGCGGGGCAAAGTGGATTAGAATATCAACACAGACAAACAAATTAATGCATAAACACGTACAGTACACACACACACACACACATGAACACGGGCCAACACATCGCACACTTGCAAATGAGGGCCCCGTAGCAAACACACGCACGCCTATGCAAATGAGCAAACCAAAGTAACCAGACGTAGACATTGGCGCACACACAAACATGTGTGCCGCGCACACACAAAAACACACGCTAATTAATGGAAAACAAACAGTTACTCAGGCGGTCTGTAGGGACTGGATTAGACTTGTGTCTCTCCTTGTTCAACAAATTGCTCTCTAAATTCAATCAAACATGCCGAGCTCTTCTGTGAGTCTACAGGAGCTTTAATCAGTGACTGAGGGGAAGAAGAAATTAAATAAAAGCAAACGTTTGAGCAATGCCCTGAATGCACGAAACTGTTTGTCTGGCTCAGAGAATTAGCGGGCTTGAGGAACAATGTCTTGATAAAAGTGCAATTGATATTTGTCTATAGGGCTTCAGGCTTCTGAAGGTGTGGCTCCATTGAAGCCGCAGCCAACGCCTACAGTATCCAGTAATGTTGCATACCACTTATCTCCCCAAATCACCCTCTTTGTGAAGTAATACACTTTTTTTTATTTTGTGGGCGATGCCACCATCAGACGCGACGGGGGCAGGGATCAGCTAAACTTTTTAGGACATACCGTAAAATACCAATTATTAGCCCGGGCGTTAATTGACAAAATATGTAGCCAGACCCCGCGTCAATATGGGACCTGCGGCAGTTTGGGACCTGCTTTAATTATTTTTGTACAAAAATATTGCTCAGCAAAGATTGTAAATAGTATGAAATTGTTTATTTAAACCATTTATTTTAATGAGTTGGCTACAGCACCCCACACGATTGCTTGTCTATGGGGAGAGCCGCGCCTCCCTCTCAGCGCAGCAGAGCACATTGCATGCCAGTTCTGGCCTGTACATGAAATCAAATAAAATTTGAGCTGAACTGTGACCTACCGGTATTTACCACTAAACTTTCTCCGCTGAAGGTGAGAGAACATGATCATCATGTGAGCAGATTATTTGTTGCATGCGCTGCCTCCTCCGCTGGCTGCATGCCTGCCTCCTCCGCTGTTCATCACTCATGGAGCACCCTCTTCAGTAGCGCACATGTGAAAGTGCGGTGAAATACCAATTAGAAGCGGACTTCTATGCCCGCTGGCAGGGAAATATACCATAGGCACATTTCTCAAAATAATTATTACACCAGAGATGTCGGTTTTTGTGTATAAAAATCTTCAGGAAATGCCTACACAATTTTCAGAATCATCAGATGTTGAGGGAAAACGAATTTTGATCAGCAAGTTTCGTGCATGTGTTTTTTTCCCTCGTTGTTCCCGTTTCCTCGTTGTTCGTATTCTTCATCCGATTTTTCTTCTTCGTTGTGTTTGGGAGATGCATTCAACAGGATGTCGCAAAGGTAAAAAGAAAACATTGAAAAAACTAACCGGGCGTCAAATTGGGACCTGCTTTTATGTACAAAATATGTATCCAGACCCCGCTTATATATGGGACCCGCGGCAATTTGGAAGTCGGCTTCTAATTGGTATTTTACGGTACTCCAGGAAGGCAGCGTGAGGCGGCGCTCCACAAACCGTGAGCGCACTCCTCGCTCGGGCCGAGGTGTTCATACTCAGAGTGCTGCTCAGAGCACCGCTGTTTACATAGTACAGTGAATGGCCCATGATAAAGTCAATGAAACGCAATTAAAAGTCAATGAATGCCATTATGTTCAGTAGACTGCAGTTTCACTCTCAAACGATCCTATCAGCACATGAATAGAATCGCCAATCTTGTTTTTATTGAATGTAAATAGGCCTAGATCTCTCTCTCAAAGTTAACCACATGGGTCAAGAATTGGTGAGATTGGAGATTTTTCATTTTTTTTTTCATTTTATTGTTTATTTAAATCAGGGACAGTTCACAGCAAATGTGCAGTGTCAGATTGTAGCTAAAAGCTAATTCGCATCCGTCGTCCCTGGACGCACGAAGGCTTGTGCGCACATAGTTCACATTAAAATCAGAAGGTCCTAAATCTATACACAATAATAAAATACAGCATAATAAAAGGTAAAAGCCATAAAATTCAATACATACACATGTACAAAAGTAAATTTAAAAGTCAATGTCATAAATACAACAGGCCATGAGGCCACCCATTCTGCCCTCAATGGCCACACGCCTGGCCCTCTCTTAAAAACTTTTTCACTGTGAATTTAAAGCCTTTAAAAGAACCGCAATTTCTTACCTCTATTGGCAGGGTGTTCCACAGACCAGCGGCCCTGATTGAAAATGCCGATAGGCTAAATTTGGTACTTCTAAAGGCTGTGGAACAGTCCCCTCTGGTGGAGGCTCTTGTAGCTCGCCCACCTGTGTTACGGGTAACAAACTTGTTGAATGGGGGGGGGGGGGGGCGAGGCCATTGAGGATTCTATACATAAGACAGAGGTTAGCCATCATCAGGAAGTTATCAAAGGTCAGGAGGTCATGTTTCCTGATAATCTCACAGTGATGGAAACTATTTGGCTTCTTGTCAAAGACCTTCAGTGCCTGTTTATACAGAGTGGAGAGTGGCTTTATTGCCGTTTTGACAGCCTGAGACCAGGTAGTTACACGACATATGCGACAAGATGAAGGAATGCAGATACATCTTTGCCGCCTCAGTGCTCAGCTGGTCCCGGATGTAACGAAACTGCCGGAGGTTGCGTTTGACAGACCCCACTGTTTTTTTTATTTGTTTTTTGAAGGTGAGATTACTATCTAAAATAATGCCAAGATATTTGAATTCTTGGACAACCTCCACCCTCTGGCCCTTGACAAAGATGTCAGGTGGGGGAGTGTTATTGCGTCTTATCGAGAAATACATATTTACAGTTTTCGTTACATTCAGGGTCAGGCATGATTCATCAAGCCAGGCAGCCAGCTGTTCCATGGCGCCTGTAAGCACAGTTGCAGCCTTCAACTTTGTGGCAGCATGTACATAAATGACCGTATCATCCGCATACATCTGCACCTTTACATCGGGGCAGATGAGGGGGAGGTCATTTATGTATATGCCGAAGAAGACAGGACCCAAAACCGATCCTTGGGGGACCCCCATGTTACACTCTGAAAGTGAGGACGTATGGCCATTGATTCTGGTACAGTGTTTTCTGTTATCGAAATATGATGACATCCACTTCATGGTGTGGGCTGAGATGTTATGTTTAGAGAGTTTTGATAGCAGTACATTATGGTTGACTGTCTTTATTTCCTCTATAAAGTAGCAGTTAGCCATTTCAGTGGAGTGTAGTGGCCTGAAACCAAACTGCATGGGATGAAGTGGATGGTGGCCGGAATTCAAGTGTGCTGTTAACTGGGATGCAACCACTTTTTCCATCACTTTAGATAGGATGGGCAAGATGCTAATCGGTCTATAATTAGCTAGTTCAGAGCGGTCGCCACTCTTGAAGATGGGAGAGATGACTGCCACTTTTTGAGCATCCGGAAAAACAGCGTCATTAAAAGACCGATTAATCAGCTTGGAGATTGTGGAACACATAGTAGTTGCATTCCTCTTAAACAAACCAGAATCAAGGCCATACACGTCCAGAGCGTTAGAGGTCCTCAGGGCCGATAGGGTTTTTAACACCTCCTGTTCAGTTGGCTCGCTCAGGGAGAAGACAGGGTGGGCGTGGTCAGGTGGACTTATCACACCTGTCCTGTAGCCAAATGTTGTGGCCAGCTCCACGACCGAGTCTCTGAAGAACTCATTGAAGGATATAGCAATAGTTTTCTCATCTTGTGTTAAGATGTTATTTATTCTAATTTCAAGGTGTTTGGGGGCCTTGTCACCCTTTTTGGTTATATTGTTAATGTGTTTCCATATTAACTGACTATTGCCCTTGGCTTGAGTTAAGATGTTAACCGAAGAAAGTTGCTTTGGCCCGTCAAAGAGCAATTACCCACTCTATTTCTCAGGCCTTTGAAGACCATTAGATCAGTGGCAAGGCCAGATTTTAGCACCGTTTTCAAAGCGTGGTCCCCTTTTTTTTCATTAGGACCATTCTGTTTCAGTCAGCCAGGGGAGATACATTTTTTTTCCTTTATTTGGGATTTTTTTCATGAATTTATTTTTAATTAGGTTTATTTGTTTTAGAAACCCTTGGCAGGAGCCCCCCAGATCCTCCCCCGAGGGTAAGCCGCCCCAATTGAACTGTTCCAGGGCGAGTCCAACCTGGTTAGGTCCTTCTTAGGAACTCTGTAGGCTATTTGGTTTCTTTTACTTCCATATGTAAACCTATTTTTATTTAATTTGCGTGAAATAAGAGTGATATTATGGTCAGAAATGCCAGTTATTAAGTTGTAGGATTTAGGATTCTGTCGGGTTTATTGGAGAAGATTAGGTCAATTTGCGTTTTTGGTTGTTTTTGCTATCCGTGTGGGTCCGTTTGTCAGCTGCGTGTAATCGAAACGTGTCAGTAATGCCTTTGAGCGTCTTCCTTCCTGCTTTATCTGCCCCAATTTATATTAAAAATCCCCGACCGGAGGACTTCCTTCCCTGTGCTTAGGAGTTCCTTTAAAATCGCTTTAAAACTGATATAAAATCGAGTGTTTGCAGATGGGGGGCGGTAAATACCCACGACCACGAACGACATTCTAGACGACAATGTTATGGTGACAGCTAGGCACTCAACTTCATAGCTGTGTTTAGTCTGCAGGACCAATTCACTGCACAGAAAGCTATCCCTCACATACATAAGCAGACCACCTCCTTTTATATGGCTTCTGTCCTGCCTAAAGACATGGAAGCCTGGCATAACATACGCAGCCTGAGGAGAGGTTTCCTTTAAACCAGGTTTCTGA